>NW_022280136.1:785708-821186 GCF_004355925.1 Anarrhichthys ocellatus
AAATCCACAGAGGACTACTATACTATACTAACAGGTAAATCCACAGATGACTACTATACCAGTGGTTCTCAACTGGTCTGGCTGCAGGACCCACCATCACCCCTTAATGGCAAGCCGCGACCCACGACCCAAATTATATATATACTGTATATATATATATATATATATATATATATATATATATATAATTTGGGTATATCTATATTCAAGAAGTCTAGTAGTAGTAACGTCTCTGTGTAGTAAACAACTGCCAAATCAAAGAAAGTACACATCAATTATATTTTAACTAATATTATTCAAATTGAACTGGATGGATTATAAATAATACATAGAAATACATGAATAAATGTTCTTCTCATTTCAAGTAAAATAACGGCTGGATTAAAAATTAAATTACGTAACAGAATTCATTTTAGAAAAATTATTTTCACTGAATTGCCCTGCAGCTTTAAATTCAGTTCATTCAGGGTGAAGTGAAAAAGCTACGATATTATATTTTTCTCATCTTCTAAAAAGAGAAATTAGTGTTGGAAGAATTCACCTATTTGAGTCTGTCCAGTCAGAGTCTAATGACTCTGGTCTCTCTGGATGTTCTTCTCTTTTGGAAATCGTTCTATGATTTTGACTTTTACAACTAATGTTACAATAGTCCTGCTCTGCTGTCGATATCCTTGTACCTCCCCCGTGTGTCACGGTGTGTGTACATCTCATTGAGTCAGGAAACTTGTCAGAATGGCCATATTTAATTGGCTGAGCTGCATCACGTGATGTGATTCACAACGCATTGGTCGGTGTTTTTCCTGCACCGCTGAACAAGTGCCGTAAATGCTTTCGGGTTGAACAAGATATCTCTCAGCTGGCCCTGGTAGGCGGCGTAAAAAATAACAGCGCCCCCCTGGGACACAGATTTATACCTCAATCAAATAATAAAAGACTGCACTCACTTTGCCAGCTAATTTCCATGTCATATCTAATAACAAATTGCATGTTGACGTCGATGTGTTTCTACTTAAACACTTAAACGCAGCACATAAACCCATGACATGACACCAAATTCATCTCTCTCTCTCTAGCACACACACATTACTTACCCTGTTGTCTGGCTGCTGTCTGTCGAGGGATATGTGGAGAGAGTTAGGAGAGAGTTGGTTATGTTGAGCCAGTATAAGAGCTAAGTTTGAAGTGAAAGGGTCAATGGTCAAAGGTCAGTTCACTCATCAATTCCACTGGGTTTGCTACAACCAAACTGGTTGCACACAACACCGTCACCAAAACAAAAACGGTCTTTATCTGTAAGAAAAAGAACCCCCCCAAAAAATTGACTAAATTAAGGACCAGATAAGACAGGTGGAAAGGTGGACAGACAGACGGACGGACAGACGGACGGACAGACGGACGGACAGACGAATAGATAGACAGACGGACAGACGGATAGACAGACGGACAGACGGATAGACAGACAGACAGACGGACGGACAGACGAACAGATAGACAGACAGACAGACGGACAGACAGACAGACGGACAGACAGGTACCTTGGTGGAGCTCATCTTCCTGCTGACACACTCTGCCAGGCTTCTGCCGAAGTGTCTCTGTGCCCAGCGAGCAAAGTCCACCTGCTGTTTGATTATCTCATGCCCAAATATTATTACTGAGAAAAAATTGAGTAGAGGTCATTATGGTGTGTGTTATCAAAGTGGATGGGATGCCTTTAGGACAGACCAAGGGCACCACAAGAGCAGCAAGTGTACCAAACAGGTGGCAAAAAAAGTGAAGCCAATGCAGAAATGCAAAAACAATTAAAGCTACGAGCAGCGATGAACGGGCCCTCGCAATCTGCAGCGCGTCGGGGGTGGCGGCGGGACTCCGGCCTGCGCGGCCGAGAACATCCGCGACCGTCGGACAGCGCGTCTGCGAGCGAGACGTTTTTAATTCACGTAAAATGGCCACCACGCCACGGCCACGCCGTTGCATCAAACGTAAAGCTTTGAGTAACTTTTAATAGCAAAGGTCTTTAGATTATACTGACCAAATTTGAAGTGGATCTGACAAAGTCCCTAGGAGGAGTTCGTTAAAGTATAGCGACTAGAAATCAAGAGAAAATTCACACAAAAATTAAAATGGCCGACTTCCTGTTCATTTTAGAGCATTGTCCCAAGACACTTTTTTTTAATTCGTCATGTGATACAAATTGTATAGATGTAGGTCAAACGTAGCGCTGGGGCTGCATTTTCGAAAATTTGTAGGGGGCACTATCGAGGCAATTTGAAAGGGTCAAGCCAAAAAGCCATATGAAATATTTATTTCCATCACCTATGACACCTGTGCAAAGTTCCAAGGCTTGTTGAGCATCCTAAGTCACAGAAAAATAAGCTTAATTTTTCATGGCGAATAACGCGTTGCCACGGCAACAGCGTTTAACGACAACTCACAATATTCATGGTGAAGCATTATCAATGTCTTACGGCTTAGCTTACCAAATTTGAGACTGATCTGGGCAACTTCCTAGTCGGAGTACATAAAAGTATAAAACTTGTCATTTCATTTTGCCAGTAGGTGGCGCTATGACTTTGTGAAAATGTTGGCATGGAAATGTGCTCAGGCCTGGACCAGCATCATGCAGAACTAATTTGGGGCAGATTGAATAAAGTACCTTGGAGTTACAACAACTTCCTCTTTCATGGCGAACGGCACGAAATGTGCGTGACATGGGCGCCATATAAAACGAAGGTCATTCAATGTCAGTAGACCATTTCAGTAACTTTCATCATTAATGTCTTTAGATCATCTTGACCAAATTTGAAGTTGATCGTACAAATTCTGTGGGAGGAGTTCGTTAAAGTACAATGCCTGAAAACGATGGAAAATGCCTAAAAATGCAAAGAAATGGGGGTATTACTGCATCGCCCCCTAGTGGTTGTATGGAATGAAAATTTGAGGGCATGTTACAGGACACGATGTCAACATATGCTACGGATTTCGGGATGATAGGCCATATGGTTTTGAAGTTATACTATATATTGATGTAGAAGGCCACGCCCTATGAAGTTCATTGGTCCATATATTCTTAATACAATGACATATCAATTAGCCTTTAGTAACTTTTAATTATATAGATCCAATAATGATTCACAGCAAATTTTGTATCAATCAGACCCAGGGTCTAGGAGAAGTGAATTTCTTTTTTTTTTTACAAAATTCAAAATGGCGGAAGATTTTGGAAGGCGGAGCTTAGGGTCCCAAGAGGATTTTTTGTAGAACTCATTCAGTTGCTCATGTTTGTAAAATTTTAAGTCATTTGGATATACGGGCTGTCGGGGCTTGCATTTCCAACTTCTAGGGGGCGCTAGCGAGCAATTTTGTCATCCTCGAGCATGGGACCCATAAAATATCAAATTTTCCCGCAATCCTGATATGCTTGCCAAATATGGGGATGTTGGAGACATGCTAAAGCCCCCAAAATGGCGTTTCATTCGAAAGAAAAAGAATAATAATAATAATAATAATAATAATAATAATAATAACAATAATAATAATAATAATAATTCCTACAGTTTCAATAGGGACCTCACGGCCCGACGTCGGTGCTCGGGCCCTAATGATTACAGTCGGCTACATGAGAGGCACAAACACAAGCAGCCAGAGTTGTGTGGCGTTGTCCTTAGAGAGAGTGCATTGACACTGTTAGAGGATGCTACAGGAAATTGGAATTTGACCTCAGGTGTGATGAAACATAAACAGTCCGTCATAGACCTGTGACCCAGTGTGATGAGCCTCAGCCATCACACTGTTTTGTGTTGGTTACAGAAGGTCAGATCAGGCAGTCCAGTGACAAAAAACACGGTGAAAGACTTCATGTATATCAAAATGATATCCCCTTAAACATAGCTACATTTCCTACTATTGACCTTAAAATAGTACTCTACAGTTTGCACTCCTCTAACACTGTCAGACGGACAGGTTTGTTTTTTTTGGCAAAAAAAGGTTCAAAATCAATGAACCAAAGATATTGGGTGTTTCCAAAGATAGTGGTTGTTTTATTATAACATGCACAGATTTAAATCCTGTGGGCCTATTAAAAAAATCTATAAAATCAAGAAGGACTTTTAAAATGATTAGACTCTATAAGCGTACAAAACATACTAATATGCTTTCCTCAAAGCCACCACACTCCATTTAAAAACACAACAATTTTACCTTTTGCCGCTTGTGAAACGCGACAGAAACAAAATGGTTTGCTCGTTCCACTGTACGATCACCATCATCAACTCTGGTTTTATTGAAATAAACCCTAAAATGATCACATTAAATGTGAAAAGAAACAGCCATGCTACCAGTCTCCACTGAAAAACACAGTAGTTTTACTTCAATGATAAAACATGCTTCATTCAAACTCCACACAAACAGAATAATGAAACAGAATACGTAAGTCAGAACAAACTTTTAATTTAGGCTTTGTAGATCTAATATGAGGGAAGATTCAGCAACTGCATTTACAAATTCCCGCCTCAAATTGGTTCAGAAGCAGATTTTGGCACACTATTCAGGTTTGCTTAAACTAGCACGATATATCGTGTTAATTAGTCAGTTTTAGAGATATATTTTTCAAATTGGACAGAGCCAAGCTAGTTGTTTGCCCTACTTCCAGTCTTTATGCTAAGCTAGGCTAACCACCTGCTTTCTCAAAGTCAATATAGCGCACAGTGGTATCAATCTACTCAGCTAACTTTGGAAAGAAAGCAAATAGTATTTTATTATAATTCCCAAATTGTCAAACATTTCCTTTAAAGGCTGTGTTGGGTACAATGCTTAGGGCTCAGGGTTGACACTCGAACAGGGCAAATCTTTAAAGACGACCTCGTGCTCCACCAGTAGGTGAAAACAATCATAAACGTTTCAACAATCCCCTTCTATCAAATGAAAGGCTCTTTCTGTCTTCCCAGAAAGCCCATCCCATAATCCCACACTGTCTCATCCCAATGTCCTCTTTCAACCGGAAATGCAACACATGAAGGAGGTAAAGATGCATTTGCGTTTGGCCTTCAGTGCAACAAATGGTGCAAAACCCGACCTCAGCCCCCACCGTTCAGTCTGTGTCAGACATATCTTTGCTGGCAGTCAGTCAAATATAGTAAATCTCCCTCTAATCCTGTTGTTCCGGTCTGCTCTGTTCAGCTTTAAAAAAACTTACCTAAAAGAGAGACAAAGGGGACGAATTTGTCTCCATTCATGACATTATCAGTCCTTCCCTTCAGCTTTCAGTGATCCCTGGTTGAATAACTTTGGGATTCCTAATCTTCTGTTTGGATATAGTATTTTTACGTTTGGGGTATTCCAGCTGGGTCGGGTTAGATGGTGGCCTAATACCGGTTTGGTCTCTCAGTGGAGGGAGTGGTTCGAGATGTGCTAATGTTAGCTTGACACAGGGTTCAAGGTGCGGGGGCGGGTAGCCTCTACCAAGATGTAACTCCCGGTAGTTCCAAAGTTGTCTTATTCACACGTTCTTAGCTGCCTTTCTGACATTAACCATGGAGTATTGTTGAGTGTAAGGATGTGTAAACCGTGCAACTGAGTTCAGGACTTCTGGAGAGCTGTGTGCCATCACTCCGGCTAACGTTGAGCTGCTGGATGATGAAGTAAATATCTCCAAATTGTAATCCTGGTTGTTAAACCAAAATGTCTGGCTATCTCTTTCTACACATGTTAAATACAGCAGAAATGGGTGTGGAGGATTCGGAGTTGGAGGCTAGAGTGTGGATACCCGACCCGAGCCCGTCGGGAAGGGCTTCGAATAAATATTTACAGATGACGTTCAGGTTTGGCCTACTTGACATGGCGCTTTGATATTCTTTAAAATAAAAACGTATCAAACCACATGGCAAGGGACTGTACAAAAATATAGGAAGGGGTGAGTATTTTTTTAATTGATTAATTATTAATGTTATTATTATTTAAAGACTTTTTATTGAATGTTCATTCAATAAAAAGTCAATAAAGACTTTTTATTGAATGTTCATTCACTTTAAATGAATGTCTAAAGTGCACAACACCATCGTCACCATCTTAATTCTTTATGTATTGACTCTGAGTCATATTATTTGGAGATACTAGGAAGAGGTCAAATATTAAAATTTCTGGAACATTAGGTTCGGCCCCCGTCCCCACAATCCTATGAGATTATTAGAAGCCTCTAGTTGCTTTCTGTGCTGTTTGAATATCATCTAATAAGCCATAAAAGACACTTTCATTTACATGTTTTCTGACTTCAGCGGCTCCAAGTGATGTCATCAAAGGAGACTGAAATCAAAGCATAGCATCAATGTTCTCTTGAATTTACCGATTTTCTCAATAAACAGAAAAACATTAAAAGAATATTCATCACACAGGGGAGGGGCTTTAAAGGTGTGGACATTATACTTTTAAGTGAAAACATGAGCAAAAACTCAAACCAGTGTCCTTCAAGCCCTCCAGACTTCTACTCTGTTGCCTGTTTAAATAGCAAAGGAAAAGGGGAACTTGTCTGTTCAAGTAATTGTCAGTTTGTGGCAGCCATCTTGCCTCATTGTCACTAGAGGAACCTGGGAGTTCACCCTCCGGTCTCACAGGGTCTCCATATTGTTAGGTATTAGTTTGATTCTGTGACTCAGTGTCCCAGTTCTTCCCCCTGTTCTTCTTCCTGTTCCTCTCCGCCATCACCAGGGCCGCCACCACAGTGACCAGCACGGTGCCGGTGATGACGAGCACGGTGGCGGTCTCCGCCACGCAGAGCCGGCTGTCCACCCAGGCTAGCGAGGCCCCGGCCAGCTGCAGCGGATCCTGGCACGTCACGTTGCGGTAGTCGTCGATGTGGAGGTGGCGAACGTGCAAGATCTTGCTGAAGACGCGGTGCAGATCGCAGTCGCAGCTCCACGGGTTGCCTGGTGGTGCAATAACAGAGGTTACGACAGTTGGCTCCGAGTCCGCTGACCCATAGGAGATGTTGACCAGACACAACAAAAAGGTCAAATGTTTAAAAAAAAAGTTTATATTTCATAAGTCCAAGTGAAAGAGAAGTTGGAGCTTCTGTGGTGGAATGTATTCCTCAGTGAAACTGAATACTTGTGTACAGTTGCAAGAGGGATTTAATTCAAATCCACACACACATATATAATCCACACACATACACATATATACACTTTTTTCCTTTTTTTTACAGGAAGAAAAGATGATTAGATTTTGATATTAAAATAATAATGAAAAAAGGTTGTTTGCCTATATTGTTGGATCGGGGCACAATGTGACTGGGAATGTGATTTCAAAGGGTTAAAAGGGCATTTTTCATTTCATCTGCACGTAGACTGTTTTCTGTACTTTTAGTTTTGCTGCATGTTTGTGTAAAACATTTATATTGATCAAATCCTACGTACACACTGGGAGTTTATTTTGTCTTTTTATTTATCGCATGATATTTTTGATATTTCAGTACATTTAGCTGTTTGTTTGCTTTCATTCGGAGGCACAATGTGAATCAAAATGACATGGAAGATGTTGTAGTAAATACATGAACATACAGGGTCTATTTTTCATGTTATTATAAAATAGTCTTTCATTATTACCAGAACTGTTTATTATCATAACAAAATTAGATCTTGCTATATCAAAAAATCATTCCCGTTATTGCACAGAATCAACGTATCAAATACTTACTTATTTCATACACTGAAATATAAATACCCGATATAACTATATAGAGAGATACAATATGTGGATTAGGAATGGTGGTCAGGTCTTCACTGGCAGACAGAAGCTGGGCTTATATACTGATGGGAGCTAAATGTCATGAACTTGATGTGCATAAAGTGCACTAACATACTTCAAGCCATCTGGCCTTGTGGGAGTTGCTGGCGGGAGGTTTAGGAGAGGCTCATTCTTGTCAGATAATACCTGCCATCTGGTAGCCAACATTGCACGTACCATGAAAACTACACTTAAGCAGCCTGCGGCCATAGAAACATCCTGCCACACAGACATAAACGTCTAGTAACAACAAGTTATCGTGTTATACAGAGACGTGGTTCTTGTTTTAATGAGAAACCGTCAAGTTTCGCGACATCACGAAATAAAGTGACTTGTTGAGAACGAGAAAAGAAAAGTTTCTTTTTAAACGGAACGATTTGGGGAATTTAGTAACGACAATAAATATGTCATAACCGGAAATGTGCACCTAGTAGATCGTAGCCAGGTGTGTCTGCAACAACCCCTGCTGTAATATTTGATCGAACAAATACAACCCGCAATTGGCTGACCCTCCGTCTATGCTGCGAGCGTATCAGACAGATGTGCCCTCATTGTAATGACATGAAAAGCAACCTTTTTCCATTAAAATGAGAAACTGAGCACATTGCTTTTTCATGGTGGCAGCAACACACTGTTTTTAATCTTATATTTCACTACTATATCATCTTCCTATGCAATAGAGTGAATAATGCACATTTTCATTGTGCGCAATAGTGGTGTCTCTTCACTTGGTCAACAATAAAAAAGTATAGATACTGGAAACCTGACAGCTGGATGTGTGTAGCCGTTGTATGAAGGCAGATGAAGGTCTTAAACTTGAGGTGATTCAGGTTGTTTCCATCCAGAGCGAGGACGGCCAGGCTGTAGAGAGGGGCCAGAGCATTGTTGTCGATATGCGAGATGTTGTTGTTGCTCAACTGGAGCACCTAGACGGACAGACGGGTAATCAGACAGACAGGCATATGGTATACACACACACAGAGTCATTTCAAGTCTCATTTATTGCACCTCTAGTCCAGGCAGCATATCCAGGCTCCCCTGCTGCACCACAGTCAGTCTGTTGTTGTGCAGGTAGAGCTGCCTGAGCCTGGAGAGGCCCCTGAACACGCCGAAGCCAACCTCCACCAGCTGGTTACTGCTGAGGTCCAGCTTCTCCATGTTGTCCAGATGCTCGAAGCTGACGGACGGGAAGGAGAGACAATTACAGGGTCAACCCACATGCGCTGAATACACTGCGGTATGTATCTGTGGCTTGATGCAGAGAGGTTTGTTTGGCTTCTTGGCCCTGATACAACTATGGTAAAGTGGTGGAATGAGGGGGTGGACAAGAAGAGGTGATATGGCCAACTAGTTAGCAAACGGTGTCTTATTTAGTCGTGTGTTTCTGTCCACCTGATGAATGTCTCTTTTAGCTCTGTTTTTGGTCCCTACCAAGTCCTGAGAACAGTATCTGGCCCTTTAGCTGCTAGATGTTTTACTTTCTTTGCTGGCTAATCGCTATCTTTGTCTGTCGGTCATTTGGTGCTGGGCAGGTAGTGTACGGGGGGGGATTTAGTGCTTTATTCGTCGAAGACAAACTGTGCTGTGGGAGCCCCCGAGAAAATGAAGATGCAGATCTGAAAAACAAAGCAATGATCTGGAAGACGCTATTGCGGCTGCATAAAGCTGAAGGGAACCAGAGAGTATAGAAGCAGAGAGACGAAACGCTCATGCTTTTTTGACAGATGGCACTGCTGTAGCGAATGCCGCCATCTTGGGCTGAATACACCAATGACTGTGGACTATGGCTGTGGACGTATAAAGAGACGTCTGTAAATCAGCAGCTTTTCTTTTTGGAGGTGAATGGACATCCCAGTACAAACTCAAAAATAGCCCTCATTGAAACAGATCGATTTCATTTCAACGAGTCACTTGACTAACGACTCACGTTAATTGCAAGCCTAGTCCGTCCCCCCTGCAAATCCAGTTCCAGTTCCTCTGAGGAGGCTAATAGGAATATGGAGTATGATAATGATAGAAAGATGGACTTCCGTTGTACTTTGATGGACGGACTTGGTACCTGTTTCCAGATAAATGGTGTAAGTTGTTGTGCTCCAGTAGCAGCACTCTGAGAGCAGATAGACTGGTCGAGAAGTCGACAGGTAGAGCTGTTAACTGGTTCCAACTGAGATCCAGCTTCTCCAGGAAGGACAAAGAGAAAAATGCCTGTGGAGAGAAAGAAATACAGACAGAGAGAAGCATGCATTTAACTATTGCGATTATTTCCATCTTCCCTGTCCCCCTCCCTTGACTGTGACCCAGATGGACCTGAAGGTCTTCTTTTTAACGATTCTCCCTTTCTATTATTATTAATCATTTATTTTAACTTTCTCCTCCTCCACCATTGTCAGTCTTTTCCTCCATCTGGTCCCCTTTACTGTTCATTGGCCTACATGTTAATTTGTATATATAGAGTGGGGAAGTGAGCTCCGCATGTGGAGAGGCATTCTAATGCCAGGTGTGAACTCACGTTATAGCTGTCCACCTGTGAATGGATCACCTGAGATGCATCCGTCAATGCAGGTGTGAACAGGGCCACTGGCACTTCAACAGGATTCTCCTCTTCAACTAAAAGTTACTACATCCCTCTCTTAGACCTCTACTGAGATATCAACTGCTGTCAATGCCTGCATGTAAACTCAATAATTCAACTGTTTTTAGTGCTCAACACTTCCACTTCCACCGACATTTCCAGTGCATTCATGAACTGACATTTTAACTTCTTACAGCATTTACGCATCAACTAACATTTCCATTTCATGTCTTACTCTTCAGATGGCAGTTCAGCTGCTTTCAGCAATTGCGCTCAGCACTGATAAATCAACCTTTTGTTTATAAGTCAACTAACATGTCAAATGCTTTTATCTCTTACTCTTTGGATGCCACTTTGGCTGCTTTTCATTTTTTGCATTTAAATGAGAGTTCAACTGCTTTCAGTGCTCAGCTGTTCCACTTCATGGCATTTACAATGCTTTTAACTCAGCTGCTTTCATACTTCAACTGATGAGTCAAAGGCTGTCAATGTCCGTAAGTCAACTAACATTTCAACTGTTTTTATCTCTTTCAGACGACAGTTCAGCTGCTTTTCATTTTGTGTTTCCTTTCAGCACTTAAATTGACACATTAACTCCTTAATTGATTCAACTTCTACTGCGACTTTCATAAATGTACCCTTAACATTCTTTCAAAACTTTCAAAATGTTTCCAGTGCTATTTATCAGGAATTGTCCCAAAAAGAAATCGACCTTTTAAAGTTCATCCGTCCC
Organism: Anarrhichthys ocellatus; assembly: GCF_004355925.1. NCBI lineage: Eukaryota > Metazoa > Chordata > Actinopteri > Perciformes > Anarhichadidae > Anarrhichthys > Anarrhichthys ocellatus. The sequence continues at coordinate 796,790 of NW_022280136.1, forward strand.
TTGGTTCCCACCTGTGGTTGCATTTCTTGGATCTGGCTGTTGGTCAGCACCAGCACCCGCAGGGACCACAGCCCGGTGAAGGCTCGGGTGCCAATCTCGCTCAGATTGTTTCCTCTCAGCTCCAGCAGCCAGGTGCTGTGCGGGAGGCCCCTGGGGACGTGTTCGAACCCGCGGTCGCGGCAGTCTACCAGGTCGGCATGCTCGTAACAAATGCAGTGTTGCGGACACGACCACGAGCAATCGACGGATGGAAAAAGGGACGGTGGGGAAAAAAAGGCAAGAAGGAAGATGAGAGGGGCCAGGAACAGGAGACACATGTTTCACCGCAAAGCAAGAGGATGTGAGGAGGGCAGCCTGGTAGTTAAAGTGTGGAACGTTGAATGAAGCTCGGTAGTTTGATGTCCTCTTTGCCAATCCTCTTAGTCAGCCTGGAAATAAGAAAGCAAGCAAAGCACAGACCTTTGACCTCAGAGCTGGTGACCTGGTGACAATCCCCATATCCTTCTGGAAGGGTGATCTTGATTTTTTATTTCAATATGATTTCAGAATACTTTAAACCTAAAACCAAACCACCAAAAATGCTCAATATCTTGAAACAATAGAATGGCCCAATAAGAGCGCACTCACTTCCTACAATCAAAACCATCATTTTCATCACTCCATAACTGACTTGAATCTTTCTCATAATTGCTACGGTCCTTTTAGCAGAGGATTTGTCATCCCTCCCTCCCTTCCCCATGCAAATGTAATTACATAATCACAGCCATTAAGAGCAGAGCAGCAAGGATTAAATCCGGCCAGTCTGTCTGACATTCACACACCGACATGTCATAAAAGCAATACTGTTATTCTGAATTTATTTCTTCTTCAGCTACAGAATGAGCAGCTTGTTTTTCCCTCAGAACTTCTTCCCTATCAATGCAAATAAAAAACATCTTTGTACTGTACAGTATTTGGAAGAAACATTACATGATTTTTTTTTTCATGGTTGATAATACATTTTTTACACTCATAAAAGCGTATTTTTTTTAAAAGCTGTCAACAAGTAACCCCACACAAAAACAAAGACTAAAGTCGACATCCAAAGGACACCGATGTCATCTTCGAGGTCTGGGCCTCCCTCTTCCCAACTCACCTCCTCTGCTGATGGAGAGCCCAGACGTCCCCGTGCTGCCTCGTCGACTTTGTACACGTCCTCTCACCTCACTGGAGGGCAGCTCGGTAAAGACGAGCCCGGGGAGATGACGGGAAGGTAGAGAAACTAAGACAGAGTGATGATGCTCGGCGGAGATACTCGGGGCGTGCAGCTGTGTCAGTAATCCTCTAAGCCCGTCCAATCACCAAATGTCTCCTCTCGTCCACTAAACTCTGGCAGCTTTTCTGATGTTTTCATCGCCTCTCTGTCTCTGCACCCCCCCCTCTCGTTTCCTGCTAATACCACTAGGGAGCCTTCAGCATCCCTCCATCCATCTGTTCCACTGACTTTATTCTTATATAAAGGCTGTTAACCTCTTATGAAGAGTTTGCGTGTTAATGTTTCAGAGGGTGAGGCAGACAGGCAGGGAGCCAGGTGGATGACCCAACAGGAAAACAAAACCGCAGCTGATTTGCCCACAAAACGTCCCATGTGAGCGTCGATGCTGGTTCTCAGGTTGGGTTTACAACCAGGCGCAGCGGACGCTTGCCCAGGTGTGCCAGAATGTACATTTATGGAAATAGTTTGTTTGGGGAATGTTGTTCACAAAAGCTACTGACATAGTGGCCTGAAGGTGGGTCCTGGTCCACAACCTTCAAGTTCCTGTTTCAATCATCTATCTTGCCTTGAATATAATACTGGAAATGTGCAAATTGGGATAGTGAGATAAAAGGAAGACGCTTACATTAAATACAAAATAAAGTATGAATGGTAAGAAGTAGTGGAAGAGAAAAATAACCAGTATGATCATGAGTAGATTCAGATTTGCTCACAGCTATTTGAACAGTACACTTACATGAACATCATAAACATCCCACTGGTCATTGTAATCAGTGTCAAGAAAAGGAGACAGTAGAGCACGTCCTGTTTTCAAACAGGAAGTATGAAGTGGAAAGAAGGGCTGTGATGGCAGGACTACGGGGGCGAGGACGAGGACAGGCCAAGATGAAAGAAAACAGATATTTTTAAAAGCATAAAACGAGGCTGTACCAGAATAGGACGACAGTGGACGATTAACTCCACTAGGGGGCAGTAATGCATCTTAAAGGATGCCATATATATAAAAAAAAACAGAAGAAGTAGTGGTTGTTGTGGGTAGTGCCAGTGCACTATGCAGCGTCGAGTGGTCATTCAATAACAGAAGAAAAAATGTCAAATTACCAGTCCCTCTGCGGGAGCTTTAGCTAGTGTTCGGAGCAACAAGCGGTGTTTTCAAACCACCGCGTGATGTTCACGAAGCCGGAAACAGCAGCGACGCAGTGCTAACTTCCAGCTAACGTTAGCGCAGGAAGGTAAGTTAACGTTACGTTGTCGACGTTTAAACACATGGCTGCATAAAGTTACCGCTACAACCCTGTCTGTGCTTGTTATTAATACATTTTACTGATACTAAAAGTTTCTTTGTGGCTAGAGGTGCACTGTGTCCAGATCTGTACTTGTGTTAACTAACGTTAGGTCAAACAACTTCCGTTAACTTCTCTCTACTGTCCAGCTAGCTAAAAATATATTGAGGTGCTTTATATGAACATTCAGGGGAAACGTTATTTCACTGACTTTACTCCAAGAAATTCATTTTTGGAATTGCCCATAACGTTTTAATAAAGGTTACATTTTAAAAAAACAAACAAAAAAAACTCTAAAGGTGTCATATTTGAAGTCACCTGCTTTGATGAAAGCTGACATGTTGGTTAACGCTCGAGTGAACTTTGACCCTTATTCAGTACCTAACGTTGTGTGTCAAACAGGATGTTGGAATGATCATAACGTTGCATGAATGATCATTAGAGTTCTTCCCAACAAATATTGTAGTTTGTAACAAATTTGAAAAGAAAAGTGTAATAAACAAATTGAGAGACAAACGACCTGTTTCTGTCTGTGATCATTGCACCCTGGTGTGTTGGACTTTACACAATAGTTTACAGAACATTTAAAAACACTCATACTTAGAATGGAAAATCGTTGCTGTGTAAGCTGAGTGTTTATTCTAATAATTTCTAATAATTTTGTCACAAAAATATGCGATGTAAACAGACTTTGTGTCTTAATGTGACATGTCACCGTGCCAAGCATCCACTTTGTCTGAACAATAAAGGGATCCTTCTAAAATCCAGGTAGTTGTTTGCTAAAAATGTAACGCTTTTGAACAAATATTCCATCTGTTGCACGACACCAACGTTTTTCTTCTAAAAGGTGCAATTCTGTTTCCTAACCCAAGCAAAGCTCTGTGACTTGAATATAATGTTGATGCATGGATGCCCTTCCTCCGTAGTATTTAACGGTCCTTGCGTTGTGGTCCTGCAGCAGCCATGGCCGAGGCCGGAGCCCATCTGACCTCCACGGCCGCCGCCGAGCAGCCGTCCATCTTCGAGGTCCTGGCTCAGGAGTCTCTGATGGAGGCGGTCCGACCGGCACTGAGACACGCCGTCAAGGTGAGCGAGCGCCTTCAACCTCTGCCAACCGTCTCTTACTTTTTCTATTTATTCATTATTATTTGTTCTGTGTCAGACATTTGGAATGCATTTGTGCGGTATTGTGTAAGAACTTTCTGGTAAATGTGAGAATCCGGATTTCTGCCACTTCAGATCACTATTTTTGGGAACTTCCACAACTTTTGTTGCTTCTGAAAAGCTTTTTCTTTTGCTGCATTGTACTCAATTTTATTAGTTAATAAATACATAATTATTTTAATTAATGAATCATTATTTTTAATTAATTAAATATATATATATATATATATATATATATTTAAATGAGCCGGCCTATTGATAGAATGAGCCAGAAATTGTGTTCTTCCATTAAATTGCTCTAACCAGCCCCGTGTTGGCGACCCTCTCAGGTTCTGGCAGAGTCCAACCCGTCCCGTTTCGGCTTCCTGTGGCGCAGCTTCGATGAGCTCTACCTGCTGCTGGATGTCCTCCTCCAGAACCACTTCCTGTCCCACTGCAGCGCCTCCTTCTCCGAGAACTTCTACGGCCTGAAGAGGGTGTCGGGGTGGCGAGGGCTTCCCGTCCGCGGGAGCCTGCGCTGGCGCTCCCTCCTCCTGCTGTGCCTGGCGCCGTACCTGCGGGCCAAGCTGGAGGCGACGCTGGCGCGGCAGAGGGACGAGGAGGACTTCTCCATCCGGCTGGCGCAGACCAGGAGCCAGAGGCTGTACCGGGCGGCCGTGGCGGCGTACCCGTACGTCGGCTCCGCCTGGCAGGCCTGGGTCTTCTGCCAGCAGCTGCTCTTCGTCTTCGGAGTCGCCGGGACCCATAATCCCTTGCTGTGGCTGGCCAGGGTCAGACTGGCACGACTTAACGCTCAGGATGTCAGGGACATGGAGCTGAGGAGCAACAAAACTGGCAACCCAGCTGATGGGAGGTACGTGTCAGCTTAATGTTCAGTCAGTGTTAACCAATCTGTGCACTCCTCCACGTGGAGGACAATCTATTTTTCACCTTCTTTGAGGCTCACTCGCAGCTGTAAATATTTATTTGTAATGGTTTCGACGGACTACTGACACTTGATAACTTCTTGTTAGGTTTTGTCGGCTGATGTCCAACAGCAGGACTAGAAGCTCTGTGGTGTGAAGTATTGACTCTTTGCTAACATTTTTGGGAACGAAACATGTCCACAGATGGAGCAGAACAGGCTGCCTTGTATTGTTAGCGGGGCTTTGATCATAGTAATGAACAAATGTGAAGAACGTGCACCTAGGGATGGGTATTGTTCGGATTTTATTGATATTGGTACTCTTATCTGTTCTTATTGATTATTTTGTGAGAAAAGAGGATTCATTAAGAAAAGAATCGACACTGCTTTATTATTCTTGTAGGTAAACAAATAGTCTTTCTTGAGCAGCAACACAAGAAGTTCCAAAATCGTTTAAAGACATTCGCAGCTTAACAATTCATTTATTAGTCTATTATTATGATCAAACTCCGTATGACATCACTAACGTTACTTGCAGTGGACGAGGATGGACGGCTGCTCCACAAACAGTAGAAAACTGAGCATTTCTGCAGATTAATGTTCTGTGTTTTCGCCACATGTTGTGATAAACTGCTGGTGTTACCTCCGTTACTTGTGAAGGTTTTATTGCATTTGATACAACGAGAGTTCTCAGCCTCTACTGGAGTAAATGTAGCCACACTCTGGATCTTTTTCTTCTCTCTGCCATGATGCGAGTCTCACGCTGTACTGTGTGTGTGTGTGTGTGTGTGTGTGTGTGTGTGTGTCAGAGTAAAGCACAAAGAGACAGAGAGAGGAGGTTTGAGATGAAGAGGTCTCACTCAGTAGCTTCTACAGTACTGATAGCAGAACCGTTAACTCCAGACCTTATCGATACTCTGGGCTTTACTTATTTAGAACCGGGTTTCGAGGGTGCCTCCCTACTTGCCTCAGGTCGGTGCAGTAGTTCGGTCACAGAAGAAAGTAAGAGAAGTTAAAGTCAGAAAAATGTTTAACAAGTGTTCTTGCATGAGTCCCAATCTCAGACAAAGCTCTTGAATTCACCACCCACAATGCATTGTTCTTCCGTTTGCAGCCTGGCGCAGAGAGCATGGTGGTGGATGTCGCAGGTGGCGCGCGGCGCGGCCGTGTCCCTCTCCAGCTCCCTCTCGCTGGGCGTCTTCTTCCTGCAGTTCCTGGAGTGGTGGTACTCCTCGGACAACCAGAGCACCGTGAAGAGCCTCACCTCCCTGCCCGCTCCCCCGCCCCCACTCCACCTGCAGCGGGAGCAGAGCGGGCGGGACTCCCCGGCCGACCGCGGCGAGGAAGCTCCACCCGGCGCCGACAGCAGGGACTGTCCGCTGTGCCGCGGGCTTCGCTCCAACGCCACGGTGCTGTCCACCTCCGGCTTCGTCTTCTGCTACCGCTGCGTCTACACGTACGTGAAAGCCAACCGCCGCTGCCCGGTCACCGGCTACCCCACCGAGCCGCAACACCTCATCAAGATCTACTCCCCGGAGAGTTAGTACACGTCTACTCATCACGCTTTCAGGTTTACTCTCCGAAATACAAACTCTTCCAGAGACAAAGGAAATGGCCTTTTTTTCCTTTTCTTTTTTAAAATAACTTATTCAATAATTAGTTTCCCTCTGTTGAGATACTTTGCTTTTCTTTTGTATAAAATGGGCTCTGCGATGTACATACTGTTAATAAATATTTCACTGATACCAGCTGATTTATATGCGATGCTGCAATTCTCTCTTATAAATAAAAAGTTCTGAAATTGTTTCCACAGTGGTATTAAGGTGATTTCATTATTTTTATTAGTTTTAAATTTGTAATAAATGTACAATTGTATTTGTTCAGCTTCCCAAACTACTCCGTGTACGGTGAGTTAATGGTAAGGAAATGTTAGCGGCTAAGCTAGCCATTAGCAAGTTGGTGATTGGATGGCTGAAGTTTGTACATTCAGGTTTTTTTTTTTTAAAGGCTGATTACAAAATTTAATATTTAGTTTCAAGAGGAGAAGAGGAGACACAATCAGAATGTATGAAACAAACAGGTTATTAAATGACAGGCTTCATCACAAGCATTTCAGTTAGAATTCATTTTGTGGGGCTTTTATTTTAAAATGGGGTGTGTGTGGCGGGGAGTCCTCTTAAAATCTCTAAGACCTGAATGACTGTAAGAGAGAGAGTGTCATGGTGTATGTAAATGTCACTCGAATCAGGAAACTTATCAGAATACCCATATTTGATTGGCTGAGCTGCATCATGTATATCTCTAAATCATATGACTTATTTATCATTTGAGACGCAAGCTCTTAGCTATGAATTACTGGGCCAATCTGCAAGGACATTCTGGAGATAATCATCCAACTACAAAGGTGCTTCTGCCATGCTGGGAAAGAGAAAGGGCCAAACAGGAATGTTTTGCATGGAGCAATGGAAAATTAGCAAGATATATGTCATTGGATCAGATAACATTCACTCCTACAGTACCGTTATCAACACCACCGTGGCTATTTCCCTCAGTGTTAGTTAATAATTATTTTTTGGACAAAACCCAGGCATTTAAAGATATTGATAACATGGCTGGAGTGGTGGAGGATAGACTACAGACAACATATCAATCATTTACTCCAGCATACATAGATGGGTCTAAAGATCCTAATACAGGTAGAACTGGTTTTGCAGTCACCATACCAACCTTGCAATATGAAGTTAAAAGGAGAACATCAGATCATCTGTCTGCTTATACAGTTGAGACGTTGGCAATTATAACAGCACTGCAGTGGGTAGAGGAGGTTCGGCTCGAAAAGGTCGTCTGTTCAGATTGCAGTTCAGCATTATCCTCATTACAATCATTCACATCTCATAGCAGGCAGGATTTAATTAATGAAATGTACGAAACACTGTTCTGACTTAAGAATATGGGTATTTTTGTATCATTTCTGTGGGTACCAGCACACAGAGGGGTAAAAGGAAACGAAAGAGCAGATACATTAGCAAAACAAGCTTTAGGAAGTCAGCACAAGACAGACATTTTACTCAGCAAAGCAGCAGCTAAATCAATAATCAAAATAAATATTATTAAGGAATGGCAGCACAGTTGGGATGTAGGAGACACAGGAAGACATCTTTATGCTGTTCAGAAAGAAGTTGGCAAAGGGAGGCCATCTAGAAGAAGCACCACAGAAGAAAACATATTAACCAGACTGAGGATTGGACACACAAGGCTGAACGAAACAATGCAACTAAAAAATAAACACCCAACAGGACTATGTGAGCACTGCCAGATATCAGAATCTGTAGACCATATCATATGTCATTGCCAGAAATTCTCACTTGAGCGAGACAGGTTGAAGAGGAGGCTGGGAGTGGAGGAACTCAATCTAAAAGATGCATTAACCTTGGGGGCAGGAAACATACTACAATATGTGAAAGAAACAGGATTGAGCAAAATAATTTAAGTCTCTGAAATGGAGAACTCCTTTTTTTGGTTTTGTTTTATTTTGTTTTTTGTTTTATATTATTTAGTTTAGTTTTTTTGTTGTTTGTTTTAGGTTTTGTAAAGGGATATGTTATCGGATCCACACTCCAATATAGTAGGTGGCGGTAATGCACCTTTCACTGGATGCCATCCGCCAAAAAACAAAAAAGAAGAAGAAGAAGACTTATTTATCACTGGCCCCTGCTGGGCCAATCAGGGCACGTGAAGCCACGTCTCGCGATAGTTCACGGGAGCTGAATTCAAACCTAAAGCGGTTTGACCTGATCAGTGGAAAGGTAACGTTGGGCAGCTAACGTTAAATGCATTCATTTGTTATACTTATAGCCATTGTCTTTACCAATTTAACAAGTGATCTCCAGAGTTACTTGGTCGCCCTTCTCAAGGGACTTCCTCATGTGAACAGTGTTCTGTCTGATGAAAAACGAGCCGGGGTTAGTTCAAGCGCCATTGTTGTTGATAAAATGGTTAACGTTAGCTAACGCTAATGTTATAGCGTTAACGTTTATTAGTTTTTTGGTCCATATAACTGCCGGTGTCGTTGTGTTACTTAGCTAGTGGTGCTAACGTAGTGCTATCTCGGAGTCAATAACCATTTAGCTAGCTAGCTTATGTGTGTTTTTTTTTCAGCTGCTTATTTTTCAGGGCTGATGCTTTAACACTTGATGGGGCTAACTACTGTATTTAACGTGCAGTTACTAGGACACAGCGTTCGCTACACACAACGTTAACGTTCATTGGATAAACGCTTCAGTATCTGTGCTGCAGACCTGCACGTACACATAGCCACGAAGTTAAAATGACGCTGATCTGATACATTATGTGTAACGTTACGTCACAAAATACTTACGCAGATTTCATAACGTTACCTCAGATAAAAAGGAATATAGTTGCACACTTAAAACCAAAATCACGAGCACCAAAAGTGAATCTGTAACCTGTGGGAGCGTGACGTCACAGGGAGACCCCCCCCCCTCTGGTCTTTGCACCCTCTCCACAAGAACACGACCATCTGATCTATGAAAGATAAAACACAATACAAATACTTTAAATATAAATACTACACTGAGTTGACCAAATGACTAATGAAGCTCAACTCTAAAATAATAAATATGTAATATATCTCACCAAAGTGGTAACTGTTCCCCTCAAATGTGACAAATTCACCAAATCATTCCATTCCCTGTAATGTGTGAGGCCCATGCTGGGTTGCAGAGAGCACTGCACCGGAAGCACAAAGGTTTTATAAGCCTCCCTATCCACTCACCACTCTCCAGATGGCGGCGGAAGAGGAGATGCGGCACCTGAGGAGCCAGCTGCGGGAGAAAGAGGAGCAGGTCCAGCAGGCCGCCCGAGCTGGTCTGGATCTCCTCAACCAGCAGATGGAAATGCAGACCAGACTGGACGAACAGAGGGTGGAGATGACCAACGCTATGGAGGTATGATGCCCGCACCACAGAGGCTCAATTTAGCCAAATCGGACAAAATGACACAACTGACTGTAGTTGCTGCTTTGCAACCACCCTAGAACAGAACTGTCAACAGTCGAACATTCTCTTCTGGTTCTAGTCCTTTGCACTGGTGTGCTCCCTTAGTTTAACACATCAGCACACCAATGCTTGCACTGAATAGCCTTGGAGCGCTGCTTACAGGTCGGTCTGTGGATTCTTCTGAATTGTTTCAAACCTCTACGCCTTTTTTTTTTTTTTTTTTGTCGAAGGCCCTCGAGCAAGAGAAGTACTCCCTTCAGAAGGAAGTGGAGTTAAAGACCCGGATGCAGAACTCTCTGCAGTCGGACCTCGACTGTTTGAAGAACCAGCAGACGCGGCAGCTCGAGGACCAACAGATGCACCTGGAGAGGAGCCACGGCACAGCGCTCAAGGAGCTCAACAAGAAGGTACAACGAGCTGCGGTCTGGTCTGGTCTTCACAGCAGACGTTAGTAAATGTCATAGTACGAAAAGCACAGGTGTTGCTGATAACATTGATGATGGCTCACTGTCTTGCTTTACTGGCACACTTGGTGATAGTAGAGCCATCATTAGTGTTGTATACACCACTGCTCCATCCATAAATCCATAACTATTCCTCTAATGCTGTGTTCACGCCATACGCAGAGCAAGTTTGTGTTACTCGTGCAAGTTTGATCATGGAGGAGGAGGAACTACTACTAAGTACATTTAAGTATTGTACTTAAGTACAATATTGAGGTACTTGTAGCCTACTGTACAAGAGTATTTCCATTTCATGTAATTTGACACTACTAGTCCACTACATCTCGGAGAGAAATATGATATTTCTAACCTCACTACATTCATTTGACAATATTAGTTACTAGTTCGGCTACTTTGCAGATTCGCACTCTTACTAGGAAATACAAATGAGCTAATAAACTATGATTTATTAAGTAGTGTATATAGCCTAATTATTAAGGAAATAAAGTAGTTAAACTTAACCAGCTGCAACATTTAGAATACAGAACGTAAACATGTATTATTTTCGGTGGATTATGATTTTACGATGGGCTAAAACACACTTTGGCGGGCCGCCACAGACGAGGTTAATTAACGGCAAACCTTCTGATCCCCGCGGTGTTGCTCAACATGTTTGTCCTGCGTGTCGTCCCAGATTCTGAGTTTGCAGTCCACCCTGGAGGAATCCCAGCTGAGTGAGCAACACCTGAAAAACAAACTCCAGGTGCAGACCGAGACTCTGAATAACAAGACGGAGGAGCTGCGAGGTTTAAGCGAGCACACCCAGAGCTCCATGACATCTGAGATGCTGGAGGGGCAGATGAAGAACATGGAGCTGGAGAGCATTATGGTGAGCGGGAGCAGAGCTGGAGAAACCAGGCTTATCTGGAGTTAATCTGCCTTTGTACCGTTCTTCAGTGACAATGTAATCCTAATCGCCTACATTCTGCAGCCTTTAACTTCTTGTACTGTAATCTGCTGCTCTTTCCCATCCTGTGTTAATGAGTCCCGTCTACCAGGTGGAGTTGGAGCAGATGCTGAAGGAGTCTCAGTACAAAGGGCAGCAGCTGGAGCGCCGCCTGGAGCAAAGCACTGAGGAGAAAGAGGAGCGGGATAAGGAGGCTGTTTCCTGGTTCAATGCATTACAGGTAAACACACATCAGCTGTGGTCCTTATTGTGCTCGTGTGTACGTTAATATGCTTTAGGCCGTCAGGTCCTATCATCACACACCGCTGAAGGTTGATTCCAACATTGACTGGACTAAAAAACTGCCGACGGTCAATACTTGATGTCTTAAAATGGTGGTAGACCTCGGGACACCCCTGGACTTCAGTCGCTTTAGAGGAAACGAGGACAAGCACAACCTTCTCTACTCTCCCATTGCACTTCAAAGCAGTTTCAAAAGCAAAGTTTCTGCATTTACAACCTGTTTCCTATGCTCTGACAATCATCAGGTCAGACCCAATATTCATTGATTCACTTATCTTTTCCATCAGTGAACATAGAAGCACATATGTAGCAGACCAGGTGTAGTGTGTCTCAGACATTTGTGGTGGATACCTCAACACTACACACTCCGTGAAATGATCTCTCCCTTCATCCGAGTGTAGCGGAATCACTTACTGCGATTGCATGTGAACATGCAGTCTGTGCATCTCTTTGTCTCCCATGTCTGGATGCTCATGCTGTACGTCTTTGCGTCTCTCTGTCTCCGCAGAAATGTCGCGATGCGAACCGAGACCTCCAGATCCAGTTGGACCAGGTTCTGCAGCAGGCCCAAGATCCCAACAGCAAAGGGAACTCTCTGTTCGCAGAGGTAAAAACCAAACTGAGCTGCCAATGATGTAGACAGGCAAGGAAGGCTCTGTGTTTGCTGACGTAGAAAACGAAACGGCTTAAAGCGTCGTAGAGCGGGGTCGTCCTTCAATCAGAGGATTGGTGGTTCGATCCCAGCTCTGCTAGTCCATGTCCTTGTGTCCTTGGGCAACAATCTCACAACAGAAGAACCTCGTTGTTCCTCCGGCCCTGTGACGGTAAACCTCAGATTGATGTAGCTAGCCCGCTAACGTCTTTTTAGTTTTGCTAGAAGTCGCACCGCTAAGCGGCTCAACTGACGACTGCTCTCCAGCTGTTTAAAGGTTCGTCTGTCTCCGAACTCTCATTGCAGCCGTTTCAAAATATTACTCAATCTTAATTAACGACCGAGGAGTCTGAATCCGACTGCAATTAGCCAATGCTAACGTTGCTAGTTTATGCTATGTCAGACGTCACGTTATGTCCAAACTAATGTTATTTATAACTTATTAGAATAATTAACAACATTATAATGTGATCTGTATATGTAGTTAACGGTTATGGACCGGGGCAGCAGAGTCTTTGGTGGATTTGAAGAGAGCGCACATTAGGACCCCATGTAAATCAGTGTGCTAAATGTTGTGTGTTGTTCTGCTGCAGTTGGAGGATAAGCGCAGTCAGATGGAGAGACAGCTCATCAGTATGAAGGTCCAGTATCTGTCGCTGCAGAAACAACACGCCTTCAGCAAACAGCAGCTGCAGCGCATGAAGGTACCGCGTGTTGTGGAGCGCACTCTGACGAATACGCCGGCTATGAACAATGTCCCGTTTTGCTTGTGACATGAATGACGGAGTGGACGTCTTGTGCAGGTCCAGATAGCCACTCTGATGCAGCTCCAGGGTTCCAGGGCTGATCCCGCTCAGCTGGAGAGACTCCAGTCCATGCTCTCTGAGAAGAATGGAGAGATCCAATACCTCATCACTAAACTGCAGAGACTTGAGAAGGTAGAGGTGAGCTCCTAAAACAATGTACAGATGCTGTGCAGAACTTCTGGAGATATTTAAGCTTCAACAACAAAGTATTTCTAAAAGTCTCGTAATGATAACCCAGATTCTGTTTCAATATAATCTATTATCTGAAAGCTGGATTATTATTGTGTGTGTGTGTGCGTGCGTGTGTGTGCGTGCGTGCGTGCGTGCGTGCGTGTGTGTGTGTGTGTGTGCGTGTGTGTGTGTGTGTGTGTGTGTGTGTGTGTGTGTGCGTGTGCGTGTGCGTAGATGATGTTGAAGTCTCAGCCAGCCAATCCGGCTCCAGCAGAAGGTGGTGACAGCCGAGATGAAACTTACTACACTGACCTGCTCAAAATGAAGCTCAACAACTCTGTGTGAGTTCAAGTCTGCGTGCCTCAAGTCATTCGGGTTGAACTGCAGCTCACTTTATCAAACAGTTTGGTTTATTACATCGATGACTCAGCAGTCACATTTAAAGCTACCAAAACTCTTCAACGCTTAAAGACCACTGTAGTCTGGTAAACTTGTATTTTTCATAAATTGCCACAAAGAAGAGGACGGCAGAGACGACACACAGAATGGTGTACACTAGGCTTGGGTGGTATTTTCTTTTTTCTATACCTTCCCGACATTTCACCTGGGTATACTCTACAGTTCAGTATTTGTGTAAAGAAAAACACCTACATGTCCTTTAGAATTCATTTGAAACATTGAGGAAGTTATTATTACACATGTGAGAAACTTCATCCCTATCTTTCTCTAATGTCATTCTGATATCATCCCGCAATTCCAACATTTTGGATCAAACGTTCCAGCGTGACTGTCGCTGTAAAACAAACCGACTCACGGGATCCAATTTACTCGCACAGCGCGAAACAATGTGGCCTTTGATGTAGTTTACTGTCTTGAATTACATCGTACAGCTGGGGACTCGGCTGTCTAGATGCTAGCGTATCATACATTGTGCCAATCCCCACACAGTTCTCCCATCTCAGATTAAAGTCAGTGTCCATGATTTTGAACACTTCATCTGCAGTGGCTCTGTTATTGACACGTTAATGAAGGCCAAAGAATTATGATAACATTGTTTTATCTTAGTTTCAATGTATTTCAGAGCTTTTCTTTATAACCAGCCGAAACAAAGCTAGTATGCTGATATTTCTAGCTATCTAATGTTACGATATTGTTTTACGGCTGATTCCCAAGTCCAGCAGCAAAGTTACAGCATTTGTATTTTTGACACTATTGAAATCCTACCATCGGGATTTCTAAATCTCTTTTTTAAAACATAATACCCCGAGCCTAGAGAAGTGATTTGAAACTGCCTTGATGCAAAACTATACGGTGGCACTGGATCAAACTTGAATAAGCTGGTTGTCCGCCCCCCCCCCTCCCTGGTTAACCTGAACTCTTCTTCTCTTGTGTGCGTCGTCAGTAAGGATGCAGAGCGTCAGGGAGATGAGCTCTCCCTGCAGAGGATGAAGTCTTTGTCGGAGAGCCAGAGAGCTTTAGCGCTGGAGAGGAAGCTCTTCTCATCGGAGCATCTTCTCAAACAGGTAACGGCTCCGACTGCATACATTCTGAACCCAACGCTCACTGAGCAATGCAACCGGAAGCAACACTTGCCCCACTAGTACCATCCAATAGATATTCATATAACAACATTATGAAGAAAACTAATTTGTTTTTCTAAATAATAAAACAAATACTCTCTAAGTTCCTTAAAATAAAAGTCAGGTACATTTTTTCCCCCCAGAATCATTTTTGTAAGTTATTCTTTTCTCATTTGTAAAAACAGGATAATTGTGTGTTTGTTGTTGTAATACTCATGTCGGCCACAAGAGGCTGAAGTACGCCACTACCCGTGTTCTAAATAGGACTACATGCATTCATGTTTTCTTCCAGGCGAGTTTAATTTACAAAACTTGTGTTTAAAGAGCAATGCAAAATCCTACTTAAACCATAGGCTAGTTGTGCATTTCAGTCTCTTGTTAACACTTTTATCCTTACAAAAATAAAATCGCATGAAAAAACGTCTGTTTTTGCAACAAAAACTTAGATGAGACTTAGAAAATGGATTACCAGAAATGTTTCCTTGTCACTTGACCCTCTAGGCTTCCGTAGTCTAAAGTAGTAAAGTCCAAAGAGAGGGATTTCCAAAAGGAGAGAGAGCAGTGAACTGTGAGCACATGTTTGAGTCATGAGCAGCACAGTGAACATGTTTAGTCCGTTCTGTCTGCTACATACACAAAGACCCATGATATATTACAAAACACAACCACTGAAACATGGTAACTTGGGAAGTGTCAGAAGTAATAATGCCCGTTCAGCACTGCTGCAGCTCTAAGCTGTAGTCGGTGACTATGGTAGCTGTTAACGATGATGAACTAATCGCGACATGCAAACATAACCGTGAGTCACAGAAACACTTTGTATATTTCTGCTCCCTGCTGCAGACTCAGGGTGACAACATAAGACTGCAGCTACGAGTAGAAGAGCTGCAGCACAAGTATGAACCGGAAGGTAATGAGATGAACACCAAACCCACTTCTGCTCATTGGTCACGACCTACGCGACCTCTGGTGTTATGGATGGAACTTTAGAGACCGGTTGCTCGTAATGACATGGACGCGCGTACATTTTGTGTTATTGTACGACTGTGACATTGCTGCCTCCGGCAATGTTTGTGTCTAGATGCCAAAAAGAATGTGATCCAGAAGAAAAGGAGAGAGAAGCTTCCTGTGGACACCTTACCCTCCTCTGATGTCACAAAGACTGCACATCCTGAGGCGGGCTCTCATCGTACGGCTAAGGCAGTGAGCTTCGCACAAGGTGCGTTCACTGGAGTTGGTGCTCCAGGAGGCAAATGTGGATTAGAATTGAGTGCAGTTGCTCTACATAAACGAACACACAGTACACATTGACGTGGGGGTTGTATGAGGTACTTATCCACACTATACACTATATATGTTCTGTGATGTGGTAGCACCGTTAATCACTTTGCCATTTTATGTTTTTGGTTCAGAGCCTGAGGCACCACCTGCCAAGTGTGTGAAGATCGGTGGAGAAGAGCCTGTTGCCATTCCCAGCCCCAGGTCAGTACACCTGCCCGGTGTCGGGTCCTTCAGGGGCCTTTGAAGCGTACAGAACACTTAAATAAGTTCATCATCAGGCTTCAGTGTTGTGCCGCTGATTCCGTTTGTATGTTTCTGTGTCACCGTTGGTCACGTGTGCTCACCTCAGAGACACCAGTGAGGTCCATGGACTTTGACTGCGCGATGACTCTCTCTACTCCCTCCACACACACACACACACACACACACACACACAACACATCATCGTCATACTTGGCATAACACGCAAGCGCTGTTTATTTTATCGACAGATATTTGAAAGAAATATTCATTAACATCTCGATTTCCCAAAATTACAACGCAATGAATTACAGCCAATTAAAGGCTTATGAAATCAAACATGACGTATAAATGCCGCCACTCCACATGTGGCACACAGTTTGAAGTACTTGCCTAAGTCAGTCTTGGGTAGAACAAAGTTTCTCATTTGGCAGCTTCAGCTCCTTCGTCCTTGCTGGGAGGAGCTGAGGCGTGAGGAAGAGTGTGTGTGTCCTTTTCGCATGATGAAGCTGAACAGGGACTGTTGAGAATGATCACAATTTTTATTTTTTGTTTTATTGACTGAAGTTGTGCAATAGAAACACAACGTATACATGCCTACTTGGTGGGGAAATACTGTAGGTCTAGACCAAAAGTAAAAAGACGAATGACAAACGGGTGTTAAAATGAACAGTCGTGTATATGTTCTCTCTATCACTATCTCATGAGTGATGGTTTGTGTGTGATCCTCAGCTCTCCTGTGACTGTATCCAAAGATGAGGAGAGAAGAAAGCAACAAACAGTGGAGGTGATCCATGTCAGCTCCCAGACCACTATGGAGAACCAGTGTGCTCAGCAGTAGTGTGTGTGTGTGTGTGTGTGTGTGTGTGTGTGTGTGTGTGTGTGTGTGTGTGTGTGTACACTGCTTTCATTGAAATATATTTTCTATATTTCCATCCTTCTGCTGATGTCACTGTATTTGCTCTATACTGTCAATATATTTAAATCTTACAGTATTACAAGTTATTTGCATGATACAGTATTCTGTTTTCCAAAACTCATGAACATTAATCTGTTGATCTGTTTAAAGAGTTATCTTGAATACATTCCATGATGTGTAGTTTGGTCTACTTGAAATTGCAATGAAATATATCTCTATCTATCTATCTATCTATATCTATATCTAGCATATTGGGATATATATCCCAATATGCTAGGGATGGGTTAAATGCAGGTTACATTTCATATGTATATAATGACGACTATAATAAATGTCATAATATTTTTAAAATAAAGATGTATCTACATTTCCCTTTCTAAGCTCTGTTTTATTCTACTCTAAGTAAATAATCAATGTGAACAGTTTGATATTCAAGGAAGGATTTGGGAGTTTGATGCGCGTATCTTACCACAGCATCCTACATCAGACACACCGGAAGCCTGCAGTGAGCTCTGCAGACGTCCTGCCCCCTGGCAGCATTGAAGACTGGCCGACCATCTTTACACTCTGCTGTCGGCAGCCACTCGCGCTCCAGAGGAACAAGTCCTGCGGGCCGCCACACAGCAACACCAGCCACCATGCAGGGCTTAAGAGACCGAGTCTTCCCCGCAGTCCAAACGCCCATCGTCAGCATTGATTCAGAGAAGCCAGGGCTACTACCTGGGTGACCTCCGTTGTCTTCCCAGAATGCAGTTCTTTAAAAATGCTGCAGGACACTCCCCCACACAGCTCAACACAGTGAGCATGAATCTGCTAACATGAAAGGGTAACACCCGACTGAAATGTTAGAAGAGTGCAGCTGGTTTCAGACGTCTCACTACCTTGGTGACTTGAAGGTGTCTCGACAGATCACAGCTATGTTTGGTAGAAAAGGCAAAGACTTGTGGACATCTAAGTACCTGGATGTCTTAAAGAATTCAACTTTTTCCACCAGATTTAGCCTGGTGTTAACCTACCAGTGGTGGAGGAAGTATGCTAGTACTAAAGTACAATACTTGAAGTAAATGCACTCAGTTACAGACTATTCCACCACTGAACCGACACACCTGGACTCAAAATCACCAGGACTTACCGGGTAGGTTACATACGGTATAACTGTTGTTTCGTCATTTCAGTGAAACGCTGTAGGAATAAAGTTAAATATGTAACGTGTTGTCGACATCTGCCAATTAATGCCTACCTCAGCGCCTCAGAGCTGTCCAGCTGTCCTCTGTGGAGTTGTTGAAGATACTGCGGTTCCTTTGCACAGACACCTGGCTTTATACACAAGCTGACACCTCAACATTCTGATCTATTGGAGTGTGGGAACATGTTCTACTGCATCATTGTAGAACCCGGAGGTGACCCAGTTCTATCCAGCATTCTATTCTATTCTCAAGGGCAGATAGTGTCTCCTTTTATGAATTCACTATTTGCTAGTCCAGCGTTCACCGTGTTTTCATAAAACGCCACACATTATGACGCATTAGCAGTAATGAAATAACACTGTATATTACAAAAAACACATTTTGTCTATTGCTTTGCAGATATTTTAAATCATACATGCAACAAGTCACAACAAAAGGTTAAACTGTTGCAAGTAACTCCACAAATTATTCTTTTAACATTGTTAAGCCGTCTGTTTGCAAATTCATATTCAAATGTTAATATATTGCATCTTGTGTACTGTATGGGAACTACAGCCCAAATCTCACCTGCACCTGAGATTGGGAATCAGTCAATTGATGGATTTAAGACCGTAAGACTGTTTTGAACTGAATTATTTGGTGTATAATAGTTAAGACATTTAATAATAAGTCTTTCTATTAATTATGTGTTGTTTGCGTGGCACGTTTCACTGCTCTGATTGGAAGAAAAGATTACCCAGTTTGCATTTCACTGACTTTTTTCGACACGCTATACTGTGACTGTTCCCCCACACATACTGTATCATAACTTTCATTTTCCTTTTATTCCACGTGCTATACTAGGACCTTTTTAGGACTTTTTTCTACATGCTATACTGACTTTTTTTTAAAAATACTATACTTTGACCTTATTATTGTAAGTAATTTTTCAACATACCATATAGTATGACTTTTTTAACTTTTTTTCAACATACTTTACTATGACTTTTTTTTGGTATATTGTACTTTGACTTTTTCAATCACTTTTTTATGACTTTAAAAAAACTATAGTATGGCTTACTTTAAATATTATACTATGACCGTTATGTCATACTATACTATGACTTTCCTAAGACCTTTTACAAGATAATATACTATTTTTTTCATGAAATACTACAGCAGGATTTTTTTGAATTATGACTAATTCTTTATCTTATTCATAATTTATTCAAAACAATACTTTAGCATGCTTTTTATAACTTGTCTTTTGACATACTATACTATAGAATTTTAACAATGTTTTATCATACTATACTGACTTTCTTTGTTTACTTGTTTGGCATACTATACTTAGGCTATCATGACTTTTTTGAACATATTTACAATGACTTGCTTTTTGGTTTCTTCAACAAACTATACTATGACTTTTTATTACACTGAAATGACATACAGTACTATCATGCTTTTCGGGCTTAAGAACCTCAATAATTGGTTATTAATACATACAATAGTTGCCAAATCAGTCAAATCGATTGACTAATGAATTAATCGACTAATTGTTCACACAAAAAATGGTAATCTGTATTTTCCAACGAAACTTTAGAACTGGAGAAACATCACTGAGACCTTTATGTTGGGAGATAATGCTGACTACAGTCCTGCTTTTGAGTGCGCATACATTTTACAATTCTTATTTTAGACTTTACTTTTAAAAGACGAGCTTCTCACAACCTTTGAGTGTCATTTTGTTGGTGTTAATTTAAAACGTGCAGTTGACGAGGACACTGTTCAGTTGACATATACTGTATATATATGTAATTATTAAATAAAGATAATGACGAGACGAAACTGATGAAGGAAATCCCAAATGTCGCCTCAGCATTGTATGATTCGACTTCAAGCTAAGAGGAATAGCTCGGCATTTTGGGAAATGTTGAATCTTTTTTCTTCTTTTTTCCAGTTAGTTAGATGAGAGGAGTATGGATGGAGGTTAGCTTAGCTTAGCATACAGAGCAGAAACAGGGGAGAGGTAGCCCCGCTCGGTCCTCTGGACCCTTTCTACCAGAACTGTGACCTGTAACAGACAGTCAGTGAATTGCTTTATTGAGTTTCCAGACAAGTTTAACAACAGGCCCACTTAAAAAAAACACAAAGAAACAGAGAATCAGGATCAACGTCACAACATTACAGTGAGAGTAATAAAAATAAAGGGCTCCATTAAAATGTCCGCGAACCCCCGAAATGAAACTGAGCGTGAAGAATCACAAGAGTTCTTCCCTTTTTAAGCTCCTGCAACACAATTGGGGACGAGGAGGTGGAAAAAGAAACGGGCTGAAACTTTCGAGAGAAGGGACAAGTATCATCATCAATAATAGTCACAGTAAGAGATTGCTCGAATAGCGTGTATTGCACATGTGTACACATATATGCGCTTTATGTACATGTGAGTCTGCGAGACCTAGACACGTGTTGTATCGTCGCGACGGGAAAGAATCCGGATAAAACGACAGCACGGGACAGAGTCAGGAATGTGCTTGTGATCGGTTCCAACCAAACGGCGTGGTGTGGGGTTTTTGTTGTTGTTTTTTCTCCAATTTTTCAGTCACGAGCCGGACGAGAGAAAAAGGTAACGGAGAGAACGTCTCCCCTTCAAAAAGAGAGGGAGGTAAAAGAGAGAGGGAGGGAGGGAGGGAGAAGGCAACAGTCACACTGATACCGAACCTCCTCTGTCCCCACCCGAGAGTCCAAAAAATACCCCCCCCCCCACCCACACATACACACACACACACACACACACACACACACACATACACACACACACACACACCCCGCATCATAGCAGGACACTACATTTACACCACAGTATCAAACATATTAAGAAATATACAGTATTTAACTTGTGTAGCAAAATAGTCTGTGTGCGTGAAAGTGTGCGATTCACCTGTGTGTGTGTGTGTGAGTGGGCGGTAGTGACAGTAAAGCTGTGCGGCCTCTGGGCTGGGGAGGAGAAATCTTGGCCTTAGACGACACAAACCATCAGACCCGTCAACACTGGTCATAGAGCGGCAACCACCACGACTTCCGATTATTACACTCTGGCTCTTATTGTTTAACTCACTAAAGTGAGCTGACATGTCCTAACGCAGCAACATCACTACTACAGAAGGCTGACGTGAGTTAGTTAGTAGTGTCTACAGCTGTATTTATACACAGGCCGGTTAAAAGAGCCTGAGGTCAACAGATAAGTTCCCATCTGGATTTGAAACATATTTCTAGAGAATAGGCAACAGGAAATGCTAGTTGACCGTTCAGCCGCAGTGTGAAAATATCCCATTAAACCTCTGCAGGACAATATGACATAATCATCGTATTGGCGAGGAAAGAAAATTAGAGAAAAACAAAAATCAGCAAAACAAGATATTTAAAAAAAAATCGACATTTTCTCTTTTTATTGTGAAATAGTTGTTTCAGACCTCTACAACCGCTCTAAGACCGCTCTTTGGTTGAACTGCTTGCAACTCATACACACATTGACTCTTTGGGTAAAGCGCTTCACATTGACGGTAAAACAGTGATACTCCCTCACTGTACAGGAACACAGCTGTGGCGGGTACGCCGTGGGTTTCTATGCGTTTGTGCTGGCTCGTGTTTCTTTCTCCGTCAAACTTATATTTATTGAAGTTCTCGAGTTTCCAGATGAACCTGATTAGTACATTGTTATTATTGTCTATGGAAATGATGGCATAAATCTACAAAAAAATAAGGCCCAAGTTGTGATAAATCAGAATTACCTTTCAATGTTGAAAACAATAGATCTTACACTGCAGTTCCTCTAATGGCCACTAGATGCTGGTAAAATACTATTCATTGTCGGTAGTAGTTTAAAACATTGTAGTGTTGTTACTAAGACATTTTTAAGTGGCGTATAAATGAAAGTATAAAGTATAAATTGCTCTGTGGTAGTTGCCGCTTTCTTGTTCCACATGAACTCCAGCTGAGCTCAGTCATCAACACCGCACTGCCGTGTTTGATGGCTAATTTTTGTCTTGTATTACAAAACTCCCCCCTCCCCCCAACCTGAGGCCCTGCTATTACCGACTACTGTTGTGACGGACGAAATGGCCATAGTGTTTACACGAGCACAGAAAAGAACAGACTACACTGAACCGCCAGGAAACACAGCTCAATAAATCAATCAACCCGTTGATCAATCCATGCTGGTGCTCGACCCCATCAAAAGCCAGGGAGAGCTTCACCAATGTGCGACCATGGCAACGCGTGTGCTGGTCTTTGTAGTCCTGCCGGTCACTGCTGTCCTATTAGTGTTATATTGCTTTGAACAGAGGGGACCCAGAGGTTAGCGGCGTCGGCTACGACGCTCGCCACATAGCAGAGGGTCGTGGGAAATGGAGTTTAGTGAGGTTGTGTCCGGCAGAGTTGAGTATTTATGGACGTGGGTGATAGAATGGTCCAGTTCTGAGGCTCTGCAGCCGTTGGGTTTCTCCAGTGAGCGGAGGACGGTAGCTTAAAGCTTTCTTGAGTTCGGACTAAAGAAGTGGCAAACAAACGGTCTTCCACGTTTAAGTGCGGTGGTTCTTGGGAGAATTGTGGCATCATTTGGCAGAACGTACAGAACACGACGTCTTCGATTGAAGGATACTGCGGAGTTGATTTGCCAACTAAAACTGTAATCTTTAAAACAAAATAAATATATTTGTGTAATTGGTTTGGTGCAGCGTAATCATGAAGCTAAAGAAGTCGGTTTAGGTAAAAAAATCATAAAATTTGTTACGGGGAGAATATTGAAAATATCAATTTACAGGATGGTCACTTCAAAGGCAGGAAAATGACCCCACTAACCCTGACCAAGAAAGGTCTCCTCCATTCACGTGGTTTAGATTGGCGCTTTCACGATGCAATTCTGTCTGGCACCGGGTACGATCTCCCGAGAAAATGAACCGGTAGCGATCTGTAGCTAGCCCAGGTTACTTTACAGTTACTATCCTCGTAAGTCTTGCCGTAACAAAAAATGCATTTAAAAAAAAAAAAAAGTTTCATTAACCAATTTAAGACGTTTTAAGAATCTGCGACAACCCCCCCAAAAGTTAGAACCCCGTGCTCGCAAAAGACTTATCGAGCACAAATCAACTGAATGGAAATGGCAACTACAACGTTGCCCCAGCGTGTTTCACAACGCGCTCACTGCGTGAAGTAAAAACAGTTGAAACGGTCATTCTGTTCGGCGACATAAACACGGAACGCAAAAGTGCAACGAAAAGCTCATTCAAGTCCGAATTCTAGCCGAGTACAACGTATTGAGGCGTAGCTCATCATCACTGGACCAACCTATTCACCAACACGACCTTTGACCTTAATATCCCCCCTTCTGTAGCTGCTGCTGTTGGCCTGTGGAGTGCAGCACTGCATGCTTGGTCCTGCCAGAGGAACTGGAGCTCCGCTGTCCACCTCCAACCACGACAACAACAGTATCCAGCCATCCTCAACATCTGTAAACAAACAAACAAACATACAGGTGGTGGTCTGGTGACATCAGACCATGTGCTTACTTCCTGTCAACAACCAAACCTTTAAAACATCAAATCTCCAAATAGAATATATTCATGAATCCAATCCGATTGGATAAAACATAATATATACATACATGTGTGTGTGTGTATAATATTCTTTTTTCTTTTTTTATACAAAAAGAGAAAGTACTTTGTGTTTTTTATACATATACGTATGTACAGAAATAGAAAAGTGACCACACTGAGTCTGCTGTGACGTAACCATGGGCAACAGGACAGGAGGAAGTATTTACACCAAAGAGGAAATATTACAATTTAACAACAACAACAAAAAACGAGGGAGGGACGTGGTGGTGGTCGTCGTGGTGTTTTGAAAACGTGCCACAATCCCACAATCCCCTTTTCGAGAAGAAATGGGGATCAGCTGACGTGACTCCCAATCGGAACGAGCGAAAGAGAGAGAGAGATGCGTCACATGTCTCAACCAATGAAGACTGTTAAAACGGGCCGGATCCTGAGACACTGACACTAGATCCCAGAAAGGTCTGAGTGAACGTCATCATTAACGGGAATGACAGAAATATTCAATGGAGACTTCTGCTGGGGATTTCCAGTGTGTAATGATGGCTTTAGAGGATTCTCTTCCCAAACTAAATTAAAGTCTGTTGGGGGTACCTGGCATGAATATTGTCAGATTTGAAAGAAAATACAATTCTTAGCAGTTTCAATAACCCTATA
>NW_022280136.1:821586-825608 GCF_004355925.1 Anarrhichthys ocellatus
ATATATATATACATACATATACATACATATATATATACATACATATATACATATATATATATATACATATATATATATACATATATATGTACATATATATATACATACATATACATATACATATATATATATATATATATATATATATATAGGAACTCTCATGATTCTCTCTCTCAAGGTTGCTGAATAGTGAGATAAGAACAAATTAAGGCATC
This sequence comes from Anarrhichthys ocellatus, assembly GCF_004355925.1. Taxonomy (NCBI): domain Eukaryota; kingdom Metazoa; phylum Chordata; class Actinopteri; order Perciformes; family Anarhichadidae; genus Anarrhichthys; species Anarrhichthys ocellatus. The sequence goes on from NW_022280136.1 coordinate 821,802, forward strand.
CAGATGAAGAAACAAGAAATGAAGTGACTGAGACGACAGCAGTATGAGCATGTGCATCAGTGTTTCTTCAGTCCTGATTGGCTGGTGGGTTTGCTGAGGTGCTGCGGTGGTGTTTTGTGGTTTCTGATTGGATGGTATTTTTTGTTCTTTTGTTGTTGTTTTTTTTCTCTTTTTTTGAAAGGCACCTAGTTCCTCCTCTGTTCATTTTAAAAACAGTTTACTCCTGCTCCGCCACGTTCGCTCGGCCTGTTTCTCTGACAGACAGACAAGAGGACAAGTCGTCCACTTGGCGTCTGACATGTTGACTCAAATTCCACAGTCGTGGTCCCGCTGTGGACACAAGAGGAGAAACAGGAAGTCGGATGGAAGAGAAAGAATTCAGTGGTGCTGTGTGCAGGTGACAAAGTATGCTGGTTACAAGACGCGTGTCCCCTCGCTGACCCTCTCCTCCTCTGGTGTCCATGGAGATGCCAACAAGTCGTCTGCTCCTCCTCTGGGCCGATGAAGAAAAGAGATGCGTCTTCGTCAGTCCCCGTCTTCTTCTGCGTTCGCAACGTTCTCCTCGGAAAAATCGGGAGTCCTCCACAACGGCACAATTCTGCTGCGTGTGTTTGTGTGTGCACCTGCGCACACTCAGCGGAGGAAGAAGAGAAGGAAGAGGAGGTGCCAGAAGGAGGTGAATTTGTAGGTTTTTGTGTGTGATCCTCCTTTAAGCTCTTCCTACAACACAGGCTCTTCTTCCATCGGCTCCTCTGTGGACCTGAGGGTGAAATCAAACAATGTCAGATTTAACAGCATTTGTCAAAACATAGATGTCTATGTGTACATATAAATACATATATAAATACAAATATGTATATATATATATATATACACACACACACACACGTGTGTAAATATCGTTCTTGCAAAAATACCCTTCAATATCATATAATGTTAATCCTAATTAAAACATATTTTGGTGAATAAAAAGTGAGAAGCCTCAGGCCATGTCTTTGTGCCGGTTACTAGCAATAAACGGCCGTACGGCCACTGCTCAGCGCATCGCTGACCTGCAGGTTTCTGCGTTGTCGGGCTCCGAGCACGGCTGCTCAACATCAACACTGAGTGAGGCCATGGCACTGACCGTCTCTGCCTCGTCCTTCTCCGATTGGCCCTGAGCCCCCAGGGGCTCATCCAATAGCGAGTGGCCACTCGTCTGAGACAAACTCTGGAGACACGACCAGTGTTTATCTGTAGGAGGGATGGAGAGACAGAGGGATGAAGGCGTGCTGTAGCTTCACATCATTGTGTATCTCTGGAGTGTGTGTTTGTGTGTTTCTTACTCTGGATCTCTATTACTCTCTCCAGTGAGGCCCAAGCTTTTGGACATGGCTTCTCCTGAGGCCACTGAAACACAGAGTCACACTGAGAGAGACAGAGAACGTGTGTTAACAGAAAGATCAGCCTGTGTATTTCATGTTTTTAAGTTCAATACATCCAACAATACACAGCACTGACCACCGAGGACTGACTGGAGGCTTCTCGACCTGTAAGTCTCATCTGCGTGCGCTGATACTGCTGTGTCTAAAGGAGTAGTTCGACATTTTGGGGGAAATCGCTTATTCACTGTCCCTCCCAGAGTCAGGTGAGAAGATAAATAGGAATCTTGTGTGTTATGAATGGCGTGTTTAGCCTAGCTTAGCATAATGATCAGAAGCAGGCGGGGAAAAAAGCTTGCCTGGCTCTGTCCAAAGTGAAAAAAATACACTTACAAGCACTTCTAAAGCTTACTGATTTACACAGTGTATCTGCTTTGTCACAAAATATAAAAGAAAAAAGATTTGGGATTTTGGGGGTGTTGTATGCTGAATCCCAAGTCTGTGTAATAGAACGTAAGTCAATTTGATCATAAATGTATTTATAGATATCATGGTTGCTAGTTGTGTCTTTCTTGACAAACGGCTACCATGGTGCTCGGCTCATGATTGGCTCGGCCGGGTGTGATAAACAAGTAGTAAACAGTGTGTTTACCAGTGAGCTTTAGAGGTGTTGGTAGGCGTATTTTTCAACTTTGAACAGAACCAGGCTAAACGTTTACCCTTTTCCAGTCTTTATGCTAAGCTACGCTAACCAAGTCCTGAGTCTGAAAAAAAAGAAAAGCAAATAAGCACATTTCCCAACATGTTGAACTGTTCCTTTAACATTCAAATGGACAATAACGTTGTACTGAGAAGTAACGCTGGCTGACTGTTTGTACTTAGTTAAAGACTGAGTCCTTGTCTTATTGGCGGCCATAATTCCATATTATTCACAGAGATATTGGACAACCAGCCATGAATAATGATTGACTGTCTCTCTCACCGGGTCTCCCAGAAGTGCGGCGACACAGGCCTCCGATGCGTCACAGATGGCCGTGAGGTCATGACCGCCCTCCAGCGCCATAACGATGCGCCCGCCCGCCAGACCCATCAGCAGCTGCGTTAGCTGACCGAAACCTGCCGACACACACACACACACACACACACACACACACGCACACACCGGTCACAGTTAAGAAGCACGGATTAAAAAGTATTTGGTAGTCACGCCGCAGAGATGTCGGCGTTCAGAGAATTGTCTTGGTTAGGAGTCACCGCGGTGACGGGTGTAGCACTCACACTTGGCGGAGACGTTGTATCCTCCCAGAGGAGACTGATGACCCTCCACAGCGTCGAAGCCCGCGGACACCAGGACCACATCTGGACTGAACTGCTCTGCGATGGGCATCACTACGCTTCTACACACACACACACACACATTTTACAGCATATTGCTTAACCTTACGGCATTTGCACGAATTTTAACCAATGCACCAAACGTCATATTAATGTGTACCTGAAGGCAGTGAGGTACTCCACGTCCCCTATAGGCGGCTCTACTCCTCCGGTCCACGCTATGTTCACATTGAAACCAACACCAGCACCTGATCCCACCTGCAGAGAGGGAGACTCTGTGTCAGTCTGTGTGCTTCACTGGAATATCAAACACCAAAGAACCACCAATATTTCTAGATTAAATTACCAATAAATCACATGGGCTTTGGTTCCGCTGGGTGTTTAATTAATACTATGCAGTGGAGGCTGGGCAATACACCAAGAGCCAAAAAACTTAATTCAGAGTCAGCAAGCTCAATAAAATATGATTACATATTTGAAATGAGCGAATTAATTAGGTTTTTTTTACTCCTATGTCTTATATCAGGTATGGGTGCTCTGCTTGGCATATTACATGTACACAGAAACATTAAGGACCTCATGAAATCAGAGAGATGCAAGCAGAGACTATATTACACACCCAGTTTACCATTTCTTTTAATTTAGCTTGCTGAAGCTGCTTTGTCAAAAAAAGAGTAAAAAGATTAAGAAAATGACCTGTGGCCCCGTAAGGCAAGAGCCTGGAAGACGTTCAAATCAGGCAGTAAAATACTTGTGCATAACATTACAACGTTAAGATGTTGTCAAGGTAACGTGATATATTGGCGCACAGTGCTGTCCCGTTCGTATTTACACCATTTCAAGCTCTTTCGGCCTCTCTCACTCAACCATCTACCGGGTGACGTCAGGTAAGTCCCCGAGGGTTCCGGGTTTTAGTCCTTAGGGGGGCAACATTGGGACTGGGCCGTGTTTTAAAGAACGGGCTCAATAAACAAAGTTTCATGAGGAAGTAAATGCATTTGTCAGGCCTCAAGGAGACACTCGAAGTGTTTCAGTCAGACAAATTAAAGCATAACTGCGGGTAAACACACACACACACACACACACACACACACACACACACACACACACA
>NW_022280136.1:825618-829763 GCF_004355925.1 Anarrhichthys ocellatus
ACACACACACACACACACACACACACACACACACACACACACACACAGGGTGCTTTTATAAACACACTGGCAGTATCATCACCACTGCTTACAGTTTTTCTCAATTGCTAAAACACTAAAACCCATTGGCTGAACAAAGTTCTCAGTTGCCTGAACTCATTTAGCTAATTGTGCAGTCTGTTGTAAACACAAGTGGCAACAATCAAATACAAAGAGAGAATACATGTCATTGATTAAACACAATCACTCAAAATTGATTTCACTTGTATCAAATGATGTGACACAACCAATATAAGCCAGTTTAGAGAGCAAACAGGTGGTTGAAGGTGGGAAGGAGAAAGTCTGAGAATGGATAGAAGAAACAATGTGAGAGGACGAGGACGAGGACAAGTGCGTACGCGAGGTGGGCGACGAGGAGGAAGAGGAGGAGGGCAAGAAAGAGGAAGAGGAGGACGAATAGGAAGAGGAAGACAAAAAGTGTCATAGACCATGTTATAGTCCACGGACTGACAATGAGGGAAGCAGGACTTAGAGTGCACCCCAATTTGAGCCGATTTTCTGTGTCCACCATAGTAAGGACATTCAGAGAAGAGAACAGGTACAGTATGCTACTGTATTTTTGTAATTTCAAATTTACTGTACTACACTATATGCAGCTGTTTCAATAGACATTTGTAAAGTTCATCACTGTATGTATTGTACTGCATGAATATTTTTTGTAACTGCACATCTACTTTTTGTAGAACTGCAAGGCTGCCACATGCAGGTGGAAGGAGAGCTATATTCACTCAGGAGCAAGAGACCGTTATAGTGGGCATGGTCCTTCAAGATAATTTAATACGACTCAGAGAAATCCAGGAACGAGTGATACAAGACAACACACACTTCCAGGGAATCGACAGTGTGAGCATTTCCACAATTGACCGTGTCCTCCATCGTAACAGGATACGAATGAAACAAGTATACAGAGTACCTTTTGAGCGCAACTCACCAAGGGTGAAAGAACTGCGAGCTCAGTATGTGCAAGTAAGTGTACATTCAGACATACAGTACTGCCACATACTATGTGAATGACATTACTCTTCAGTACATGCAATGTATGTGAATCAGAAGTGCATACAGTAGGCCTAATTGAACTCTACAATATAGCACTGTCTCTGTACAACTTACTAAATGATACATACATTATATTGTATTCCTACACAGACAATATTTGACTTGGAATCCTTGGACAGACCCCATGAGTTAATCTTTGTCGATGAAGCAGGCTTCAATCTAACAAAGAGGAAAAGGAGAGGCCGAAACGTGATTGGACAGCGGGCCATTGTTGAAGTCCCTGGTCAACGAGGTGGCAATGTCACAATCTGTGCTGCTATCAGCAACCATGGTGTTCTACATCACCATGTTACACTCGGGCCACATAACACCCAGCATCTTCTAAGATTTCTGGCCAAACTAAGAGATATTTTATTTGAGCAGCAGGGTCAAGAGCTAAATGAGAATCCCATTCCCACCAATGTGATAGTGCTGGACAATGTCAGTTTCCACCGAGCTGCTCAGGTAAGGGAATGGTTTAACATCAATGGTCAGTTTATGACCTTGTACCTCCCTCCATACTCGCCTTTCCTGAATGCGATTGAGGAGTTTTTCTCCTCATGGAGATGGAAAGTGTATGATAGACAACCCTACACCAGAGTAAATCTGCTGCAAGCCATGGAATTAGCCTGTGGTGATATAGGTGAGGAATCATGTCAGGGCTGGATACGGCACACAAGAGGCTTCTTCCCCCGTTGCCTCAGGAGAGAAAATATTGCTTGTGATGTCGACGAAGTGCTCTGGCCTGACCCAGCCCAAAGACAAGAAGAAGCACATTGATGACATGTTGACTCCTTTGATTTTTGTCCCTTTTACTGTAGTATTGTATACTGTAGTAGGCCTACAGTGCATTGTAGGCTGTATAATGTACAATAAACAAATTGTATGGCCTTGAACATCGTGCTTTCTATTTGTTACAGTAACAGTACTGACTGCTCAACAGATTTTGACTGGTTGCAGGTTCATAACAACAAAGAACAAGAATTACAGTATCACAGAGACAAAGGACACGTTTGTGAGATGCAGGGTACAGTACTGTAAAAATAGGGGTACAAGGAGGAGGAAGAACAAAAGAAATTGCAAAGAGCAAAGCACAGTAGTAATTTCTGATCAATTTTGAGCTACTGTAATAGAACATGTTTTCATTCATATGAAATTTGTTTTGAGATTAAAAATCTACTTCTCCCTGAGAACTATATGTTTTGAACAATGTGTTTTCTATTTATTGGTGTATTGTTTACTGACTGCTTAATATTGTATATTATTTTGATCACTTTGTTTATGATTTGAGAGCAGTGTTTGATTTTGAGCACAGGTAAAACTGTTTTGAGGCGAAAGTTTCATTTTGCAAGAGGATTCAGAGGTTTTGTAAATAGTGCTTGAAGATGAGGTTTTGTGTTTACAGTTTTGAGAAAATGGGTGACCGTTTCAAGAAATGTGTCTTAGCAATCGAGAAAAACTGTAAGTGTTTTACAAATGAACGTTTAGGCCTCATGCTATTCTAAGATAATAGTTGACTTGTACCCAGCGGGGGAGATTCACCATTTAGCTAAATGTCAGAGAGAGATTCCAGTGGGTGAGCATGGAGTGTTGTAGTTATTAGTCATTTTCAAAACATGGGGCTCATGACACCAGTTCAACTATTTCTGAATTATCACCTCTGCTTTGTGTGTGTGTGTGGTGAGTGTGTGAGTGTGTGGTGTGTGTGTGTGTGAGAGTGTGTGAGTGTGTGTGGTGTGTCTGTGTGTGAGTGTGTGGTGTGAGTGTGTGAGTGTGTGTGTGTGTGCGTGTGTACCTCCTCTGGAGCTCCGCTGCCAGGAAAGAAGTTCCCGTCGTCGTAGCGATGGAGGGAGATGTAGAGGACGCTGGGGTCACTGTAGAAGGCCTGCTGGGTGCCGTTGCCATGGTGAATGTCCTGCGGTGGCGTGAGAGAGACGGTCAGTCAGTCGTTGCGATACAGACACTCTGAGCACACTGCGTTTGGTGTATTGAATAAAAGCCCGCTCAGAAAACTATTAACAGTACAGTTTGGATTTGTGGGAGTGGACGGGGGGGGGCAGCACCAACATGTATGTAAGCCACCGAAACAAGTTATTATCAGTTAAAGTGTTCGCTATAGTTAGATTAGTCATCTTGCCATCAGACGGCCCTTTCTGACGGGGAACTGAAGCCGTTGTATCCATCTATGCTTCAAGACCACAAGACTCCATTGACAAGAAAAATGTTTACCTTGCAGAAAAACTTGAGTTGCTGGTCGGCCGCTGCCTTGATCAGAACTAATCCCTACTAACCCTTCAAAACACCAAAGTCACACAATAACACAAACTCACTAAACTGTTGTTGCCGTGGTAGTCAAATGACTATTTTTGTCAAAGGAGTCTGGTGACTTTGAAGACAGCACAGAAGCATATAACAGCTTCAGCTCCCCATCGAGGAAATATTCTGAATATAGCGAACCCTTAAACAGACTTTTGTAGGTGGTTTGCTAGTGGCCCCATCCAGCAGTGCATTGGTATCCGTCTGTTTCTCCAGACTGTGGGCGTGCAGACCTGTAGAGTACCAGTGGGGTGCTTGGGAGATGCCGGGCCGTTATTTAAGTTTGATTCATGAAACAGCACGGTCATCCACAGGTGTATTTATTTGCAATTTCATTAAGCTGCAGGTGTTGAGGGTTTTGCTGCTTTTAATGCATTGATGCATTAATGCATGATCATACATTTATACCATCACTCCATTCAACAATATTGAAATAAAAATGGAATTTTCTATGAATAATGCTCATTATTAATGAGTAATTCACGCTTTTATGCCGAAAGTAGTAAATAAAAAAGTGAAATTCTTTCCAGGTGCCGACAGATTGTGTGTGTGTGTGTGTGTGTGTGTGTGTGTCAGTGCGACTCACCCAGTCCACAATGAGGATCTTGCCCACGCCCAGCTTCTGTTGCAGCAGCTTGGTAGTGATGGCTACTGAATTAAAGAAACAAAACCCCCTGTTCACACACAAACACACACACACACACACACACACACACACACACACACACACACAC
>NW_022280136.1:829773-910515 GCF_004355925.1 Anarrhichthys ocellatus
ACACACACACACACACACACACACACACACACACACACACACACACGCGCACACACACGCGCACGCACACAAATGCAGGACACACATATACAAGCCGTTAGTCGTCGCCGACACGTAGTGAGGTATTCAGCTGTGTAACGATGAACTGGTACTGACATGGCAGTGGACTCCTCAGCGTGGTGACCTGGTGGACGCACCACTGCGAAGCCATTCTAGTGTGGAAACAGACACAGAGTGAAGGACGGGTCAGACGCTGTGTCACGTTTGTCAAGCAGAAGTGCACTTGTGAGTGTTTCCCTGCGCGTTACCTTCAGCTCCCCCGCCGCCACTCTGAAGGCCAGCTCGATGACGGAGCCGACCGCCATGCGGACCGCCGCCGACGAGTGCATCTCGTTCCACACGGTGTCACTGTCCACCTGCCGGGGACACGCAGAGATCAGACCGGAGCTAAGACACTGACACGCAGACACATGAGACAGAGGTGGGCCGAGAGAGGCGAGTAGAGAGATAGCCTCACCCCAATTCCTCCACAGGGAAGAACAGCGTACATCTTCTGGCTGATTGGACCTGGAACAAAACAGAGTACAGGTTACTTACAGGTCTTGTGGTGTGTATTGATGTGTTCACACACACGCGCAGTGCCATTACATAAAAGTGGAAGACACGAACAGATGCAACAATTACCGCAGAAACGTGGAATTCAACTGGCGCGTGGAATTTGAATAATGCTCTGATACGGTGAATGCAGCAACTCCGGATGATGTTATGAACCCAGAAAGGACGGTGTTTGGTTTCCCAACATATCTGGGACTTCCACTTATTTAGGAAATGGTTACCCGTCTCGCGGTCAAAGTAGCACGAGTAACACAAGGCGAGAATTTGCTCGGTGTTTGGCGTGAATGCAGCATAAGGCGGGATGCATTACAGAGAAGCAGAATTACAGATTTAGCCTCAAGCTAAACAGCCGGTCACATCAGGGGTTAAGTGCCTCTTTATGCTGGGGGGGGCTAAACAATGTAGAAGGGTTTTATATCATAAATACAGTATACATGTGTCACAGCTACATACTATATAGGGATATAGGTCACTCAGATAGACAGACAGACAGACAGACAGACAGGTACCCAGCAGCTTCTTGTGGTCCAGTTTGTGTCGATTCAGCGGACTGGTTCCGTACAGCAGAGTGTGGAACTCTGAATGGACGGACTGGATCTCATCCAGAGACGCTTTACGCCCCCGAATCCTCTGCTCACACACACACACACACACACACACACACACACACACACACACACAAAGAGAGTTTGAGTAAGGAGTCTGCACATTTTTATTTCCCTATAAGACAAAATAAATGGATATTTGGCAACTACTAGAATCAACTATTGTAAAGCACAATACAGACACCACGTGTTAAGTGTGATGGTGATGATGATGAGGAGATCAGCTGTGCTAACTACCATGAAGGCTTTAAAGTCGACTCCTGGTAGGCGAATGTTAGAAGCATATTGTAGTGCATGCTGGGATAGCCTGCACCAAAACCATGACCTCTCGGCATTGTGGGCATAGCTCTGCTGTGTGTACAAAGGTCCTGATTGTGTGCGTGTGTGTGTGCGTGTACCTCACAGCGGCCCAGCAGGCCCGTCTCCTGCAGTCGGGACCAGATACTTTGCACTCTCCCAGCATGCTCTGGGTGGATGTGAGCGTTGCCACACACACACTGATGCTTCAACATCAGACTGTCATACACCAGCCCTGGAGAAGGAGAGAGAGTATTCTCAAATAAAAGATACAGAACAATACTCCAATACCTGTACAAATGACAGCTGGGATCAATTGAATACTGGGTAAAAAAAAGAAAAAGAAAGAGGAATAAAGAAATAAACAGCAAAGTAAAAGCAACATATAACAACATACAGTTTTTTTATTTACTTTGTGTGTGTTGACTTTGAGAGCCTCTGTGTTGCATGTCTTGTTCGTACTTGACAATGTGCTGTATATGAGTCTCCTGAGTGATGATACTACGTATATTAATATTCTCACCTTTTTTCATTGTTTGTGCACACATTGTAAAGCGTCAATATTGTATAACCTTTTAAATGTAATCTTATATTCAGTTTTTAGGTTTATTTTGTAACATCTTCTTCTTGGGACTACAGATGAAAAATAGCCTTTTGGCTAACTCTGGCGCATTTACAGCAATGTTTTTACTAATGTGCACTGTCCCTCATCAAATAAACCAATAAATAAAACAACATACAGTTAATGGTTGGCATCATAAATTCACCAGTACAAAAACAAATGTGTTAACGGTCCTTCTCCGTGTATTTTGTAGTGACAAATAAGCACCACAAGATGTCAGCAGCTACAAGTGTAACATGTGTGAGACATGCGGGACACATTTACCACAATGCTAATATAAAAGGCCTCATCTGAATCCACTATTGACATGACGAGCTAATGTTGGGAGCGTTCTGAGGATGTAGTCATTCAAAAGGATCTCATCACTAGGAGCTTTCCTAAATTACACTAAAAGTTTCTCACTTAGAGTTTCCTTTTAAGACCTTTTATAAAAGCTAAGGAACTGAGAGAACTCTTCAGCTAAGAGAACGGCTCTATTGCTATCGACGGCGCCATGTTTATTCAATCATCATCTCTCTGCCGTTATTGGATTGTTTGGACTTCTTTAGTGGAGCTGATTGGATCTTCGTTAACTCGTCTACTGTTAGCGATAAGAGGCTTTATGAATTACTCAAAAGAACAAACACGTATTCTAAGGAGCTTCTCCAAACTCGGCAGGTTAGAGGCTGCTTTTAACCTGCGATGTTTGCTTGATAAAATGCCTCCCAAATACTTAAAGCCACAGAACAAACGAAGATGAATAGTCATAAATGATGGAGCTTGTGTTCCCTGAACTCTTGGGTGACTGATAAAAGAGAAATACTGGCTTTGTACTGACAGCAAACAGCAGCAGCATTAATGCAGCAGATCGGGGATTTCACACTTGAACGTGATCCACGATACTCATAAACCAGGAAATTAGCTACAATAGACAAAACAGATACTTAAGAACTGATGCCATTTCAATCATTTCACTTCAGTTGATTTTTCAATGTGAATTTTGTCATCGGATGCACCAGTTTAAAGCTCATACTTCAAAGCGACCCGCCGGATCGGAGAGTAGTCAAAGGAGCGGCTGTTAACCGGTGGATGAACAGTATTCCATTCCCTTTAATGTTTTCACAATAAAAGTCCAATGTTATTGTTGCCGCTCCCTGCAGTATAAGTAGACTTGTTCTATTGAAGAATAGCTGCTTCCTAAGAATTCTTCAAAATAAAAGTCCCCCCCCCCCCGGATTTTGGTACTTTAGGCTTTTATGCTAAAATGCTGATTGCTCTCCTCAGAGTTAGTCATTAGAGTTAATGCGTCCTGACGTAATCGGATGGGAGAAGTCGCATTGAAAAGTCAAGTGTGTAACACGACAGAGAGCCGGCAGCCCCCCCCCCCCACGTTGCTAGGCAACAGCTGCGGTGTCTTTCAGTGGGCGGTCTGACACATCTGACGCTACAAAAACTCTCCGTCTGGTGACGACAACCAGACGTGCACACAGAAAGAAACTGACCGGTGGTGAAGAGGTGTTTGATGGGATTGACGGTGGCCGCGGGGGAGGACTGCTCTCTTCCCAGAGGTCTGTGGGGCAACAGGGACTGGAACACGCCCAGGTGCTGCAAGGCCTGATGGGAAAGAGAGAGGAGAGAAAGTTCTGATTCATAGAGATCGGCGTGTGTATGTGTGTGTGTCATGCTTAACACCCCCCCCCTCATCACACACACACTGAAATTACTATAATTCTATACAAGTGCATCAGTGCACGAATACAGGCTAAAACTCAGGATTGAAGTATTGACTGATTTAATAGAAAATCAATGGAGCATTGCAACGACAACACTTTTCACTATTACATTCGTGTTCAGCTTTTCCTGAAACTCGGACCGACCGTCTGTGAAACTTCACCGATGATCGACAACCTCCACGGAGTGATTCTGAGGTCGGTCCAAGCACTGCAGACGCACGCACACACACACACACACACGCGTCTTCTGTAGCGTCTATATATAGGGAGTGTTGCTGTGCTCCCTGCTGCGAACTGGGTGACTCATCATGTGTGGGTGGACACTAAAACACACACACACACACACACACACACAGACAGACACGTCAAGATATACAGACGTACAGAAAGACACACAGCAACGGGTCCAGTGGTTGAGTCACCAGGCTGGTGATGTCACTGCAGCGTCAGCAATCGTGTGTGTGTGTGTGTGTGTGTGTCTCTGCTCAAGCTTGACTGACCGTATGTACATGTCACAAAATCCTACCCTTTTCTCTGTTTCTGTAAAATGTCAAAGCTTTCTGTGGATGACTCATCCTGTACTTGTGTGCTTATGGAGAGAGGACATTTTTTTAAATTGAATTTAAGATCTTGGACTGATCCATTCATCAGTGGACCAAACTTGTCTTAGGAGTCAGTCTGTTAACGGATTGTATATATAATTACTTTGAAGCAATTTTGAGTTTGAACACTTCCCAATTATGTTGACAACATACTGTTTGACTTGAATTATAGGATAATATAACTCTTTATATTGATATGGTATTGTATGTTTAAAACCTCTTCTCATTCCTGCATAATTTGCCTAAAACACCTATCAACCGCGTACCCAAAGTAAACTGACAGCTCTTATTGAACCATTGGGAGTACATGCATGGTTTTAGTCTTTATTGAACGGCAACACTCTGAAGTTTCTTCACAATCAGTCAGAATCACCGTAAGTGCTACTAGCATTGAGCTAATGCGTTTTCAGCACAGTGAAAGAGGAGCATTTTACTTGCACCTAGATTTGTTTTGGCCAACAGATGGCAGCAGCTACCTATGGCTGGGACTTACAGTCTTGAAAAGACTCCGTCGACAGCCAACAGTCATGACACCTAGTATAAGTTAAAATTTGGTAACAATACGACAGAAAATTAATATTTTACGCAAGGTTTACTAAGAGTGCTGCCACGTAAAGACGCATTTGGAGGCTTGCGTCACCACATCAAAATGCATATACTACGATAAACTACACTTCTGAAATTCAAACTATAGTTCATTTATGTCAATGTATGGTTAACTATATCATATTTAACCATTATCAACTTTCACAGATTCTTGAAAATTCTCATGAACCAGACTTTAGTCTTCATACTCTGTCCCAGGAACTTGACTCATGGTTTCCAGTTCAGGTTAGAAAACTTTCCCAGCATTCAATCTGATAAATCTGCATATCCTTGGCTTCGTAATTTCATTGGCTATATGGAGCCTGAGTTTGAACTGGATCTGTTGCGATTGGCTCGAGCTATACCCAAAGAAGTGAGGCGAGCATTGTCTTTCAAAGCGGACTCTCGTTGGCTGTTCCAGACTGTGGCCGGGCTATAGAAGCTCCTATTGGGTCAAATGAGGTGTCAATCTAACCGGCGGAATGTAGGCTCCATTTTGCGATGAAAATCTCCGCTCTGTTGACACGGAACGTGAAGTTATGCCCGAAATATGATCGCGAGTTATCATATCTGCTGGCTAATTTGAAATGATGCAACAACCCCCTGTGGGTCTTTATGGACGTACTAATGTGTTTTGGACTAAATCTTTTACTGGATTCGATCGAGTGGACTCTTAGCCACCTAGCAAGACCGTTTTTGCTGGACTAGCATGCACGAGGGGGACGTTATGAATCATAATCGGTGAGTCACGGCGATATTTTATCGGCTATTTTTGGAGTGCTTGTTTGACAGAGACGTTAACTGTACCTGCTGTTGTTATTGTATCTTGAAATGGTTTGCATAAATCGAATTACAAGAACCGTAGTTTTCTAATGAGATATCACATTAATACTCATTGTTACAGGGCAGTTGTGTGCATAACACAAATATGCAGTTATCACTCTGACGGCCCACGAGCGGGCTGTCAGAGTGAGAAGACGATAATGGTACAATATCAACATGAAGGTCTAAAATGATTTGACCCCCTCCCGTTGCAGTCATCAGTCACTTTGCTGTGGCCGCGGGCACATATCTTTTTTTTCCACCTAATTGCGAGAGAGAACATTCAGTTCCTCCCGGGGTGGAATTATATATTATTATGCCTTCTGTTTATCGTAATGACTCACCAGGGGCAGATGCAGACGTGAAATATAATGCTTTTCAAAACGTACACATTCACTGGGCAAAATAAGAGCAGTGCTTCAACTTGGGTTACACAACGTTTCCACTATTTTTCATATTTTATTTCCCTAATTTATGTGCACTTTCAGCTCAGTGTGAGAGTCTTGACCACGTTTCGGAGTCTTTAACTGCTTTATTTTTCTCTCCTCTCCTCTGCTCTCTGTGTTTCATCGTGGGCGGGGCTTTTTGCGGAGCGGGGACGGAGCTCAAACACTCAAATAAAAACGTGCATGCAGGCCGAAATTCGATTTGTTCAGGTGCTCCGTCGGGGAGATACGGTACCTTAAACCAGGTAAGAGAAGAAGAGCTATGAGTAAGGAAAAAGTCTGCTAGCCGTTAGGCTAATTTATGCAGTGTTAAATGCCAGAGGCTTCAGCTAATACTGCTCAACGAGCAACCCAGAATATACAGTATATATTCTCCTATTCTGGCATTTCAAGGAGACATGGTCTGGGTAGCAGGAGTCAGAACAGTGGAAATGTGAAATGATCACCTGATTTAAATGGCTGAAGAGGACGGAACAAATAGGAGGAGTAGATCATAAATCCTCCACTGGCAACAGATTTGAGAAGGTCGATATGCTGTATAGTTACAGTAATAACTTGTGTTGTTCATTCTTTTGGTTAGATCAAAAGGGCCTCAGCAGTCCACACTCCAACTGCACACAATGTGTTGTTTCTCTGAAGAAGGAGCACAACAAGAGAAAAAAAAAAATACAAAACTAGAGTGACACGCAAACGCACTCAGGACTTTTGCGTGTGAAAAAATCGAGGGCGAAAACGCACCCGGAGCCATCTCGGGTTTGGACTGAGGGACTGTAACAAGGCCGGCCGTCAGCTGCGATGAGTAAGATATCTAAAACACGGCAACATCTGCAGCGGAGCAAACACAGTGAGGCTGAAAACAGCAGGAGGTCGGGCCGATGATGCGTTTGTGTGACTCATCCCTCTGTGGGATGAAGATTCTGCGCAACCAAAAGGCCTCGAGCTTAAGACTGACCCGAGAACCTGACGATGCCCCCGCATTGCTATCAGAAGAGCTCAAGTAACCCTTCGTCGATCCGTCCCATCATGTTCTAAACGTGTTCGTTTCAACCGATGTCAAAGTGGCCGTTGAGGGACGCAAAAAAAGTGGATATTGTTACAAACGAACAACACTTAGGTTGGTATTGTTTTGCAGTCTAACTACTAAGACTCGGAGAGCCAGATCCTGGACGTATCAACCATTTACCCACTACTTCTAGCCAGCTAGGTAAAAAAATATTCATTACAAGCGTTTCAATTATTCATCCATTACTTTATCTAACTATTTCAACCATTTATTACTATATTATTATTATATTATCCTCGCCTCACTAGCATCACACCAGCCTCTACAGAGCAAAGCATTGCAAGCACACAAACCTGCGTGTAGCTACCCCTCTCCTCTTCGTCGCCCTCCCTCAGCTGGATGATGTCGTCGTCTTCTTCCTCTTCATCCAGCTCGCTCTCTGTGCTCTCCCCTTTCACGTGCACACTCCCATGCTCTTCCTCACTCTTCACGTGCACACCGAGCCGCTCGGAGGAGGGTGTGCTGTCGTCTGACCCCTCCTTCTGAAGCCTGATTGGTCAGAGTGACAGGTACGGTAACATACAGTACATAGAAATAAAGACACTTGCTCAGTCATTGATGCTGACTGCTGTCAAAAATGCTACACCTGTGTAGGCTCGCCCCTTCGTCGTCCTCCTGCATGTCATTGGTCTCTGTTAGCTCCTCCTCAGTCTCCTCCGGGTGAGTGGGCGGAGGCCTAGGAAGCTCCGCCACTTTCGATAGAATCTATACACACACACACACACAAGGTGATGTTAGTGAGTGAGTGTGCTCGTGTGTGAAAGTTTTTTTTGTTTGTTTTTTAACCTTGTAGTGTTTCTCCAGGAAGTGCTGGTGTTGCTGCTGGACCACCAGCTGCTGCAGGGCCTGGGGGGACTGGGGCAGAGGTGCACTCTGGGTCCGAGCCAACGGCCGGTGGCGAGGCAACTTGTTGACCGCCCGCATGCTGCTGGACACGCCTCTCTCTGCCGTAACCAGCGGCGACTGGCTGTACATGGGGACTAAGTAGGCGGAAGGGTCATAGCAGACAGACAATGAGTTAAGGGTGGACACTAACCTGGATGTTAGCATGCACGTAAGTGTACTTGTGTGAGTGTGTGTGTGTGTGTAGGTACCAGCTAGCATAGCAGTCTGTTGTCTGGCCTGCTCCAGCAGTAGTACATGCTGCAATAACGAGGAATGGGCAGAATGAGAGCTGGGGGGCGCTGTCTCTACCTCATGCCCCACCCCTGCAAAGAAACATTAATAAGTCATGACTCGCTCCAAAAAATAGAATCAACTTCGAAAACTAAATGTTTCTCCATGTGAATAAATCATATTGAACGACACATACATATTTATATACAGTGGCTACAATGTATATTGCTGAAACATAATAATTAAAGTGTAATAACTTATAATTATGAGCTATGGTAAAGCTTACCTGCGGGTAGGGAGGATGTGGAGAGAAACTTCCCTGTTAGAGCTCCGCCCCCTCGCAGCGATAGGATGGCTTGACGCTCAGCCTCTTGCTGGTTGGACAGTGCCTGGGAGGTCTGGGGGGGGCATTACCATGGTTACCACACAGACAAGTTAAAGCAGCCACCACTCAACCACGAGAGTTGATCAAAATGAACAGCCATCATTTCAGCCTGTTTTTCTTTTTTTTTACTTCTGGGTGAAATACTATTTAAGACAGTGTTATAAATCTGCCTCCTTAAGCATTGAAAACTGCATCTGCAATGGTAACTAACTAGTGAACGGTCAACTGTGCAGTATTTCTGTCTTGTCCTGCACACTGAGCCCCAGAGAGAACAGAAGCAGCAACCCTACATTTAGTCTACTGTGAAGATAACATTACTAATCGTCTCATTCTCTACAGGATGCTGGTGTTACATATATTCAGTATGTGTTTTTGTGCGCCTCTGTGTTTTTTGGAGTGCGTATGTGCTGCGTTGACCCACCGTGATGTGTGAGTTGGCAGGGAGGCCCAGGGAAATGTTCGGCAAGGAGGGCGAGGTGTAAAGATTCAGAGGACTCAATGTCCCATCAGCCCCCAGCGTCTGATGGAGAGATCTCAGCTGCAGACAGACAGACAGACACGTCAGCAGACTGGTTAGTTGCAGAGTCTTGCTCCGTGGAGTCTCAGCGGACGATGAGGGGTTGGTCTGATGGTTATTCACTGTAGATTCACTGTAGATTCTTCCAAGTTGCTATGGTAACCATTGTTTTTAACATCTATCGTAAGCATCGACGAACAGAATCTCTCTTTCAAACCAAGTCTGTTCACTCTCTGGATCCTGTTTCTAGTGCTTCTTTCCTGGGCTTGGCTGTTTCAATGCATATTTAATAACTCAATAATATTCACAGGGCTCGAAAGCAACAGTTGCCAGGTCGCCATTGGCCACCATTTTGAGAAATTAGAAACCAATTTTTAACTTTTTAACTGTATAAAAAAAATAAAATAAACAGCAAAAATAAAAATACATTAGTGCTGGGCAACGATTAAAATATTTAATCGCGATTAATCGCATGGATTTTTTGCGATTAATCGCAATTAATCGCATTGTTATGGCAAAGTTCAATAATTAATTAAAAAGTAGTGTATTGCGCACTTTTATTTTAAAAGTACTGCTATATGAACAAAAGGGCAATAACATTTGGTTCACGAGATGCAGGTAGCATGTTTTATACTTAATGTGAATATAATCCATACTTTGTTGGCATCTTATTCTGAAAACCGGATGTTCGTCTGAAGAAACCGAATGTTGTCTCACGTTAATGTTTCCGCTAACTTTCAAAGTCCTTCGCTCGCTCCCGATCTGTGCCGTTTAAATGCGTTTACTGTGAATTTCAGCATATAGGTGCACTAAAATGTAAGTGTCTGCTGAGTTGACCACGGAGATCTGAGTGTCTGCTGACTTTACCGCAACGATGTCCAGTAGTCTCCAGGGAGAGCAACAGCTGGTGCAGCTTCTCTCTTTATTTCTGCCCCCCCTCGACCAGAAGTGGAAGTCGCCTTTTCTCTACGGCAACCCTGAAGGGACATCATATCTCCAATACAAAACGATAAACATGAGACAGTCTGACTATAGGATGTTTGCTGGCTTTTATCCCACTGTTCTTATCGTCCTCTTGTTGTTATTTATATGTATTGTCTCTTGTCTTTCAATAAAAAATAAAAAAATTATAATAAATTTAAAAAATGCGTTAACGCGCGATAAAATAATTGTCGGCGTTAATTAATGAATGTGTTAACGCA
Source organism: Anarrhichthys ocellatus (assembly GCF_004355925.1). NCBI lineage: Eukaryota > Metazoa > Chordata > Actinopteri > Perciformes > Anarhichadidae > Anarrhichthys > Anarrhichthys ocellatus. The sequence continues at coordinate 840,363 of NW_022280136.1, forward strand.
AAATTAACGCGTTAACTTGCCCAGCACTAAAATAAATATTTAGTATTTGTTACTAAATATTAGTGATATTTAAATATTGCTGTCACAGAACCGGAACCAAACAACGCTGACATTGCGCTGGTGCCTTTACTTACGTGCACACAGGAGCATTTTAAACAAATAGAAAGATAGAAGCAACCGAAAGCTGATGCCCGGTTGCCAGGGTGGCAGCCCGCTTTTAAAAGTTCCTGCTGAGCCCTGATCCCTATCAAACACATCTGCCAATGATCTCAACTGTCTCCAGGCTTCAATCCTCAAATAAAAGCCAACCTGCACATATTGGGATAAATGATGATGATGCTTGTGAGCCGGCATATACAAGCCTCATTATCCCCGTTTATAAAAGGAGGACCATGCTCTCCAACAAGGAAACACCCACAACCTGTTAACATCTGTTCAGTGCCCTCTTAAGGAAGTAGTTGATACAGTACAGCCCATAATAAACTCCTCCCTAGTGAGTGGCTATGTTTGAGTATTCTGTGATTCAACATTTAATGAAACCTGGAGAGATAATCTAAGGCATTTCAGGCTGTACCAAAGTATTGATTCAAATGTTTATTAGGCGTTCAATTTGAACACCTCAGAGCGGTTTGTTTCTTATCTACAACATAGACTTTTGTGCTACTGTCTCTTGTGTTACTCCAAAGTTATATTTACTTTGCATTAAACATGCCTCTGCTGGGATCAGTTTATAAAACATTCCTTATCAATGCTACGCTGACGACGTGCTGCTATATTTCCCCTAAAAACCAAACCAAACACATATTATTGAGTCTTTTCTAAGTTGACTCGAGGATGCCCAAGATTCTCTCCATCTTAATAAGGTGGTTGAGACATTTTGATGATGGAAGTAAATCTATCTAATCTAATTTCTTGGGATTATCTTCAAATGCTTCACATCCCTAAAATCTGTACAACCTAAGCTAAAAGGTTATGGAATTCAACAAACCACAATAATTGTTTTAAGTAATGAATTATTAAATAGTAAAATATATCTGACTTTTAAATCTGTCATCAAATTTGAATAGAGATACACAATATACATATTCTTTCTTGAATAATTAAAACTTTAGAAACATGAACAGAATATTTTTCAACAGAACGAACGTAATTTGAGCCATTTTTTTAAAATATTTGACACTGTAAAGGCGTTGATAGTTTCATTATGTTCCGTACGTAACGTGAGGTAATGATAGAAGCCTTCTGCTGCGAAAAGACTGAACGCTTGAGCCGTTATGGTTGTTATTTTAGAGCCATTTAAACTATTTCAATAATGCAAAGAACAATATCCCGCGAGAGCTTTTTAAAGGGTCAGACTGTGGAACATTTTACTCCTCGCTGTCAGTTCCATCCCATCTATCACATATTTAAAATTCCATATTAAGACACACCCTTTTAGAATTCCCCTTCGTAACTATAAAATCGCTTTAGTTCAAACTGTTACAGCTTGTTACCTTTTCAGTTCTGCAAAGGTTTTGATGTATTTTACATTTTTCCAGTAAAGGTCAACACTTATTTTGTAAATGTACAAACCACAGTGAACTGTAGGGGGCAGGCTGAGCTGTGTGTCCCGTATGAAGACATGACTGGTGTAAATGTAACCAGCATGAGTCGGTGAGTGTAAAGGAACCATAAAAATAAAGTGTTGAGATGTACCTCAGTCTGTATGTTGGGGACCGACCCCGTGTTGCCATTGGCGATAGCCGAGTAGGAACTGTTGGGACTGCTGGGACCAGAACCTGGAGCGCTGTTACAGAGAGAGGAGACTGGTCGAGAGACAAAGAGAGAGAGAGAGAGAGAGAGAGAGAGTTAACTCATGAAATCCAAATTACACATTACACTAAACACACTATTACTGTGATTTTATGACTGTTTGCAACCTCGCGCTTCTTTCAGAATGCAGAACACTGTCATGTGCAGCATTGTGTGTGTTCACCTGATATCTCTATGGCTCTCTTCTTAAAGGTGCTGATAACGGTTCCATCCTTCCTGCGGAGGAGCGGAGAGCTCCGCCTCTCTGCCACCTTCTGCTTCAATCGTGAACGCACCTTAAGGTTGGGCTCCGAGACTGGAGACAGGGGGAGAGAGAGAGGGGGGGGGGGGGGGGTGAAAACAGCTCAGCTCGGTGCCAAAAAATGTGTTTCCGTGCAATTAATTGGCACTAGGGCTGGGCTATATGTACTGATATACTGTTAGATTTTGGATAACCCATTATTGTTATATAAGTGTTGTCTTTTCCTGTTTTTTCTAGGCTGCATTACAGTAGAATGATGTCATTTTCTGAACTTACCAGTTCTATTATTTGCCTTTACGCACTCAGTCATCATATCCACATTGTTGCTGATTATTTATCAGAAATCTCATCTAAAATGTAGATATTTTGTAAAAGCACCAATGGTCAACCCTACAATATCGTCCTAATACCGATAGTGAGGTATTTTGTTACAAATACTCCGATTTCTTTTCTCCACATCGCCCAGACCTAATTTACACGACAATATATTTGTTCAAACCTTTGTCATTTCACACAGAATGTAAATATTAAGGTGCAGAAAAAAAGCGACGTCTGTTTTTTCTGGAGCCAAGTAGATTTTTCGTAGCTTCAACATTGCGAATAAAGGCATCAACCAATCACGTTATTCGGAACAGATATTTTCAATAGGTAATCTTATGTAGTACGGAGGCTCCGTTGTCCGAGCCAAGAAGGCAAACTTTATTCCTCCTTTCAACATCGGCAAAGGCAGCGCAGATCAGATCCCCTTCTTCCGTTCTTACCTTTCACAACAAAAGCCCTAAACATATACACTGCGTGACTGTAGCTTTTAATCTCGTGTTATTTGTTTCATTCCCTTTTCAAGGGCAGGGTTTTGCTCGGCAGAGTATTTGGTGGGGGGTATTTAAGGCGCCTGGTGATTTGCCAACAGGAGACTATCGGAGAGCAGGCTGTCTTGGTAAATCCTACATTACATTTTGGCCGGCTGGCTGGTTTGCTGGATGAGCAGCCACAGCAGGTGTATTTTAAGGTGGCTTTGGTCTAAAAGTCAGGGTTGAGGGCAAAGAGCAGCAAGAGGGGTAAAAAAAGCATCTAGGTTTTATTGGTTTGAGCCACCTGAACAGCTTCCAGCGGTCCTAAAAGCTGGAAAAGCTGGATGTTTTATCACTGCTTACCTATGGACTATGTGGGATCAGGGCGGCCAATGATTGATCTATCTTGAACATGTCTATGAGTTAGAACCATTGACTGTATATAAGGAGTGAATGTAGTCATCGTGACATCACCCATTGCTTTGTGGACTGCCGTTTTGAAACATCGAGTTTGTTCTTGGATTTTTGCAACCAACGAATGGAAGTGACCGTATTTGGATTGAAGAGGACTTTTGAGACCATAAACTCATGTTTACTATGTTTACTGAGGTAATATATCAAGTGAGAAGTAGAGTCATTTTCTCATAGACTTCTATACAATCTGACTTCTTTTTGCAATCAGAGGAGTCGCCCCCTGATGGCCATTAGAGAGAATGCAAGTTTAAGGCACTTCTGCATTAGCTTTACTTTTCAGAAGCGAAGGTTGCCGCCTGGTTAGAACTGAAACAGTGCTTGTGTGTGTGTGCGTGTGTGTTCCCTTTAGGTTTGGGCTAGCTCTTCCCTGGTGAGTCAGACTCACACTGACTCACACATACACACACATATATATATACAGTATATAACATAAACACACCACACTCCACCTCCGCAAAATCCTTCGTCAGATAACTTTTTAATGGCAAAGGGACAAATCATGCACGCATGCACACACACACATGCACACACACACAGACACACACACAAAAACACATATCCTCCCACTGTCTGCATCCGTCTCCTACCTGTCTTGCGGAGCGGGAAGTCGTCTTTGCCCTCGTAGTTCCCCAGCAGCGGGGGCAGTTTGTAGGAGGGAGGAGTTCCTGGGGTGTTGCTCTGCGGAGGAGAGCCCTGATCCAGGGAGATGTGCTGGGCTCCCCTGCACACGCGCACACACACACACACACACACACACACACACACACACACACACACACAGAAACAGGAGGAGAAAGCAAATTAGGCGGCCGCTAAGTGTCATTTTCTCCACTTAACTTAGTCGTTTCCTACATTTCCTAGAATGCCTCTCCTGTTATTTCCTGTTGCTGTGGAAATATTTTTGTATTGACGTTTTATTTCTCAACGTTGGTTCAAAATGGATTTGGGGAAAAAGCTTTGCGAGGACCGACACAAAACCTGACGTTTTCTTCCTGTAGGGACTGTTGAAATGAACTGGACGTGACATCGTGTCTTTTCTGGCCCTTTTCAGACATGGAATATATTACTGTTAATGTATTTTTTTGTCATTCAAACATAAGGAAAAAAGTGATAATTTTGTATTCATTATTTATTATGTATTTGTCAAGCCACTATCAGTATCAAATCGCTCTTACATGGCAAAAAAATGATCTTTCAAGGCCAAAAGTAAAAAGTACGATGGTGCAAAATATTAAAAATAATTGCGGTGCTAGGGGAGGTGAGTAATATTTAGAGAAAAAAACATTCCTGAGATTAAAGTCACAAATCTACGACAAAAAACATGGATGTTCTCTGAGATCAAAGTGGTAAAATGATGTGCCTCATAACACGAACAGGGATCTTCAGTGAGAACAGACTGTGTCATCTATTTAATAAAGGATATCTCAACCGAAATGACAACAGGTACAGTTTAATATTTCCAGTCCCTTTTTCTTTCTTTTCTTTTTTCAAATAATAGCAGGGCTATACTATCGGAGGGTTAAATTTATATTGTGGGGCATTTCCCAAAAGATGGGACATTACAGAAATGTGCAATGTGTGCAAGATGTGGCACTTTTATAGACTATCAAATGATGTGTCATCAGAGCCAAATCACCTCCTGTCTTAATTTACATATAGGTTACAGTTATGTCTAAAGCAACTCGAGTGACCCGCTAATGTTTACTTACGGTCTAACTGACGCATTTGAATTAGTGTCGCCGTCAAATACTTGCATATATATATATATATATATATACTGTATAAATACACGTATAGAGACCAATTTTGGAAAAGTTACCAATCGACATAATTCATGTTCGTAAAAAAATTGGTGCTATTTTTCAGCATTTCGACTCTGATATTTTAAAGGGTGTGACGTAATGTCTTCAGTTCCCACTTAGGAAATGATTGACGGCAAAATAAAGCGGTAAAATATTCTAAATATAGCGTACAAACCTTAACTGATTTTGATATTTTTTCTGCGGCAGTACCTCGCTTTGCTCCTGTGCTGGTCCTCCCATCTATGTATAAGTACCTCATACAACCCCACTTCGAAAAACATCTGAACTGTCCCTTTAAGCCTGGGGCCAGACTACACAACCGTGCTGAAGGGACACTGTTCACCCCAGGCAATGAGGAGGGATCACACACTCTGATCCGGGACTGAGAAACAGTTTTCACTTTTGTAACTGGAATCGCTAAATAACTGCTAGTACAGAAGACGCAGCTTAAATTCACATTAAGAAAATATATACATTATATTTATTTATTTCCAAAAACAAAATCCTCACCAGCACTTTGGGGAGAAGGAATGGTTCAGTCCGCCGATGCCGGGCTCTTTCTTATTGAGAAGGAACTCCTGCAGCTTCAGCTTCACCTCTGTACTGGCGATGGCACCTTCAGGGGAAACAGAGCACATCACAAGAGAGTGAGGGGCGGTGGGGCGGGGGGGGCTTCGGCGTCTCTGTGCCGATGTCTCGTGGGTGGACAGCGGTGGCGGCGTCACCTACTCTCTTTGCCCTTCTCCTTGTTCCTCAGCAGCAGCAGCTGCTGCTCCAGCCGGTGCTTCTCCTGCTCCTCGTGCCTCTGCTGCTCCAGCTTCCTCTTCTGCTCCAGCTCCTGCTGCCGCTTCGCCGCCAACAGCTCCTGTTGTTGCTTGCACACACACACATGCACACGCACCCACACACACATTCACATTTTACTGAAGTGACGAGGAGAGAGGGTTTTTCCGACTAGTAAGCCTGCGGCCGGGGGGTTGTCGGGGAGCGACCGAAACACGCAGATGCCTACCTTCAGGTGCTCCTGCAGCTGGACCTCATGTTGCCTCGTGAGCACTTCGTGTTTCTTCTGGAACTCCGCGAACAGCAGCTGCTTCTGGAGCTCCTGCTGCTGCTTGAGGAGCACCAGTTCCTGCTGGAGCTGCTGCTCCCTCATGGCCGTGTCCACCGCCGCCGCTGCGCCCCCAGACAGAGACCCCACCCTGGGCTCGGTCCGCAGATCCACTGGGCCTCCTCCTCCTCCTCCTGGGCCTTCTCCTGGACCCCCACCTGGAAAAAAAGACGAGAGGTCGTCTTTATTTATCCTGAACACGTTGTTCTGTTTGCTTACTTCACTTTGTGTTCTTATATCGGTGGAGTTACCCTTTAAGGAACTCTTGACTCCCTACTCACCTCCTTCTCCGCCTCCTCCTCTCTGCTCGCCTGCTGTTCCGACTGGGCTCTGCATGCCCGATGGGAGGCTGCTCTTCACCTCCACCACTGTGGGACAGACAAACAGAGAGAGAGACAGACCGATTGATTAGTCCGGACAATGTTGTCAGACTATTACATCACTCGATCCACACGCACACACACACACACACACACACACAGGCAGTTCCCGTTTCATTCAGATGAGATGTGATAGCGTTGTAAGAGAAGAAGAACCCAACGTGCTGCCACCCTAAAAATAGCCACAAGACGAACATTAGCCTAGCATCGATTTAGATTCACCCAAGTGTTACTATTAGCAACACTCGGCTTTAGCTAATCCAATATTCAGCGTGGCTAGGCTAAACCAGGCAGGAACCTCCGCTTCTAAAAAAAGTGACACCAATGCAATAGTGCCTTAAATCTGCATTCTCTCTACTGACCAGCAGGGGGCGACTCCTCCGGTTGCAAAAAGAAGTCAGATTATATAGAAGTCTATGAGACAATGACTCTACTCAGTAAACATTGTAAACATGAGTTTATGGTCTCAATCTCTAGTTTCAAGTCTTCTTCAATACAGCATGATGTTCATTTAGTAAATGATGATCCATTTAGAGTCAAATAAACCATAAAGCAGGGTATGCTTTAGGGCGGGATTACTTTGTTATTGACAGGTCGCTACCAGAGCCGTATACGGCGTCTCTACGTTACTCTTCCACAGTCCAAATATGGTCAGTTCTGTTCCCTGGTTGCAAAAAAACAAGATGGCGACCGCCAAAAAGCCAAATTTCAGGCTCGAAAACCGCAGTCCACAAACCAATGGGTGACGTCACGACGACTACGTCCACTTCTATTATGCAGTCTATGGGCTAATCCAGTGGTTCTCAAAGTGGGGTCAGTGGCACTTTGTCGGGGGGTTTGCTAAATAATTTGCCAGGAATTATAGAATTGTGCTGTATTATTAAAACTGTGCCCATCTACCATTTGTGCCAATAAAACAAGCATATAGTCTCCGTTACGCCCACTCACGTTAGCTTTGGACCAACAGAAACTCCGCTGTGATTGTGACACGCAGCAGTAAGTTCATTATTTTTAAGTTGAAGCACTTACAGAATGTCAGCTGCAGACGAGTTAGTTTAAACATCTGGATTTATTTGGACTATGCTGGTCCTGCTACTGTTGGACTATAAATGCTGTCAAGATGAGTCCAAATGCAATATAAATAAAAACAACCTCTTTTTAAAGTGACAATCTTCAAGATTCTCATTCCGATAAATGTTTGTTTAGTCACTCATCTATTGCTGGAGGAGGTAACACAATGGTGAGGAAAGCATTGCAAGATTTATATATTTGCTGTATTACCAACTGTGGCGACATGCCCGGGGAAAAAATGCTGTATTACAGTTTTCTTTGAACTATGCACCCAATTCTGAGAAATAGCATGTTCGTATGGAATTTTTCGGAAGCAGCCCAAGACTCCAGACTGCAATACTCCATTGTTTTCATTCAAATACAAATTAGGACTGAAATCTTAAGGATCGACGCTTTAAAAAGGTACACAAGTTGCATATTTCCCGTGGGACTAATAAAAGATTACATTAATGCATCTTATCAGAACATGATTCAAATTGAAATGTCTGTCCGTTTATCACCATGAAGTATCACTTATAGTTGGTAAGTTTTATAATACGAGTAGTTCCAATAGCATCTAACAGTACAAACGCTAGTAAGCATACGCATAATAGGTGTTATGATTAAGAGGGTGGGGGGGGGGTGTTCTCCTTTTTAAGGGTCCCTAGCCCAAAGATGTCACAGGACTAAGGACACAGGTAAATGTTAACATGTGTCAGAGAAGCCTGCTGTCATCTGTAGCTGAAAGTTGCTCGGTGTTGCGCCGTCTGGTGCTGATCTGGATTTGGGGGTCGACACTCGAGCTAATCAGCGTGACGGATTGAAAGGGATTTCCTGCAGCGGGCGCCAGAGTAGCGCTGGCTGACCTTTTGGAGCTCGTGAAACGAAATGACGCGGGAAAGACGCGATCGTTTCAAATCTTCATCGACTTCATTGAAGCTTTCGACCCATGAAGTGTAGCGTTTCGGGGGGGGGGGGGGGTCCTGCTTTTGTGTGGACACCTGCAGGTTAAGTGGGTGTATTTGATAGACGGTGAATTCAAAAAAGATACGGTATGTTTTGGAACTTGAATATGGACTATTGTTTGCATATTTGATTATATTTTGTATCATGTATAATGCAGGATTCTCTGTATGTCTCCATTGTGATGTATGCTTCATTTTTTCTTTCATTAATTCATTCATTTTGTTGCGCTGACTTCTTCACCACGCACACTTTTTCCATCTACCTTTATGAAGGTTATAGTTTCTTCATTGCACCACACAAAAGCCTGTCTCTTCAGTAGACGTTTAAATCCACACAATTATAATATTATAATTTCGATTTTTATCGATACACAAATTTTTCAAACTCTACAAACCTCTATTTTTCCCCGCTCAAATTTTTGTTACATAATAGAAAATGCATATAAGATAAGACAAGAAGATAAGAGAGAAATGCATTAATCCCGAAGGAAATTCTTGTGCCAGAGTTTCATAAAAGATTTCAACAGAAGAATAGCAAAAAAAAAAAACAATAGAGGAGAAATATAAACACATACGAACAATAGAATAACAATAATTAAGTGTAAAAGAAATAATACCGACACCATTGGAAAAATAGAACACAATAGCAATAAGAGTACGGTCAAATAAAGTAAAAAATTCAACTACAATACAAAAAGTTAAATACAACAACAAAGAAGAGTAAAAAATATAAAGTGTATAAGAAGTGATACTAACACCAGTGCCTGATGGAAATTAAAATAGAAAAGCAATATTAAGCATGATGTTGGATGGAAACACACTTTCTGTGTGCGGTTGTTTAGCTTTTTACGGCATCAGTGTATGTGTAGCTACAATGCTAGCACTCAGATAGGAAGCTCCCCTATCAGCTTAGCTGCAACATGTTAGCACACTGCCTGATAGACAGACGGGGGAGGGGGAGATGTGGGTGTGGGTGGGCAGGGGGGGGGGGGGTTCTTGGAATCCCATCGACATGCCCTTGAGCAGGGCAGTGACCCCGACCTGTGCCGACCGACTACGCTCTCCTGGCCTCGGCTGACCAATCCCCCCCCTGCTATTAGATCAGTGTCGGGATGTCAGGAGGATATTACCCGTCTGCTCGCCAAGGAGGAAATCCAATCAGGAATTACCTACTGTGTAGTCTGACCTACGACCTTTACATACGGAGGCATCCTGTTGCTTTGGCGCATCCCTTTACATTCTGCTCCTGCGTCCCACGTGGGTCCAAAAGCTGATCAAAACATCGACACCCGCAATTAGGCCGAGCTCATTAGCCCCGTGAGGGGAGGATCGTGACGACAATCTGACCTCTGACCTCAGAGAGAGAAACACGTACTAATCAAATCCCTCATCACAGCTTATTTCTGTCTACATCTTGCAGAATGAAGCGACTACGTTGCTCTTACTTACACACACACACACACACGTTCGACAAAGCAGCACAGGTTTTTTTGGTTCGTAACTGTTTGGTTGGTTCAGTCACTGCGGCCGTTTCCAGAAAAAAAAGTTTTTAAAAAGTCCCAAAACTGAGAGTAGAGGATAAATAAGTCAGTCAGTGTGTGTGTGTGTGTGTGTGTGTGTGTGTGTGTGTGTGTGTGTGTCTGTGTGCAGCCACTCACATCTAAATTACCTAAACAAATATTCTGGTGTTTCACTGTGACGCACGTGTCTCCCCTTTCCACTACAGCACACACACTGTCCCTGTGTGTGTGTGTGTGTGTGTGTGTGTGAGTGTGTGTGTGTGCATACGCGCAACGGTCCGTTTTGGCAAGAGAGCAGCATTCCACAGCAGCCAGCGTCTGACGTCAAACCGAATACATTTATAGTCTGGTAAACACACGCACACGCACGCGCACGCACACGCACACACACACACGCACGCACACGCACACGCACGCGCGCGCGCGCGCGCGCGCACTTGACGCGCTGTCTGACAAAGAGGCAACGTTTCAGTCAATCATGCCGGGATCTAACCGACTGAAGCTCGCTGCAGTTACACATTCCAGCGCCCGGGGCGGGACGCAGTGGAGAGAATGAAAGACGGACTGTTTGTCCACAGCCAGTGAATCCTGGTACAAACAGATTTTATTATTCCGTTGGTGCTAATATGACTCAAAACTCAAAATCATGACGCTTTTTCGCATAGTTAGCTAAAACTGATGAAGACTAATAAGGAAGCACAGATTATAATATATATGAGTGGACTTCCTCCTTGAACTGCTACCAACACTTCTGCTACAATCATTTCTATTTCTAATCAATTTGACACCGGCGACGGACCCCTGTTGACTCCCCGGGTTGCAGCTCTGTCCAACACTTTCAGTAACTTATTTTTTCATGTTCCAACTTCTGCCTTAGACAGGAACGCTACCGCTACTTTTATGGGTCCACTAAGTTTGGAATACACTCAAGAAGAAGAAGTTAACGACCAAAGAACAAAAGGAAAGCGGTCCACCTAAAAACACTGAAACTGATCTCAGCAATGAACTAAGCCAGGAAGATTGGGAACTTAACAAAACCACAACTGTTCTAGCAGCTAACCGGATTTCGTTTTAACCTAAATCTTGACTTTGCTCTTTTATCCGTTTCTTCTGATTACGTTAACCATGTATAGCCATCGTCTGTCTGTTACAAAGATGCTGCACCGAGTGCTGATTGTGAAAAACTGGTTCATAAAGACAGAAGACAGAGGTGTGTAGTTTGATGTCCAGTTCAGAGGACTTTTCACTCTTTGTACCCCTGTTTCTCTGATCTCACACAGCTGCTGCTGGGAGGTATTTCTGGAAACCAATATTCGTCTTTTCACTTCTCTCTCTCTCTCTCCCTCCCTCCCTCCCTCCCCCCGCCCCCCCCCCCTTGTCTTGTTCGGTCTGCGCCGCTAAAAGAAAATAGGCACTATGACACCAGCCCTGCAAAACACTAAAAAAAGCCAGAGGAGGGAGAGAGAGAGAGAGAGAGAGAGAGAGAGAGAGAGAGAGAGAGAGAGAGAGAGAAAGAGAGGCGAAAATAGTATAATGACCGTGTGTACTTTCGACAAATTAGAAGCTTAGAGAGAAAGAGAGAGAGGGGGAGTCACATGTGTGGTGTTGCCATAGAGACTGCTGGGTGGGTCAGAAGTATTATGGGCTGGCAGACTGTAGGTCATCCAAAGAGGATGCCGTCTGTGGTGTTATACACCGGGCTTCTGACAACAATCGTGGCCGCTGGCCGTTTATTTTTACTTCTTTTGGAGCCAAGCAATCGAATCAGTGCACAGGCGCTCGCCGACTTCACGCTAAACGCATAAGCCTGTTAAAGTCTGAACACAAACACACACCAAAAAAAAGAAGATTAGCGCGGAAGTACGTCCTGCTTAGAACTTAACAACCTGCTGGTTCGAGCGCAGGGCTCACCTCGCTTTGGCAGCCGAGACCCATTGGGCAGGCTCCTCAGGTTGAATACCGACAACAAGACATTGGTCTCTCTTTGCTCCCACTCTTAGATGTGCGTTCAGCATCGGAGCCATCACTTAAATGGGACTAAAAATAAAGATAACGGCCGTGTCCTCGCGCCGTCCGTGTTAAAAATAAACTCTTCTTCAGAAAGGTTCCCAAACAAAGGTCATCCATCCACGCTGCCTACACCGACACGGAGCTGTGGATGGAACTTTGCAGGGGAATCACGAGAGAGTGTGATTTATGGAGCAGCACCTGTTGCATTCGTGCTCCTAAAAAGAATAAAAAATACAAAAAGTGAAGAGGAGACGTTACTGTGCTTCAAGGATCTGCTCTCTGCCTTGAACGTCTTGAGTGATTCCTTGATATGCCTTTCTGTTGCATTTATATTTGGAATTAGAAATGATTGACTTCTTTTCTTTGTATGGCCACGGGGTTTGTGAATGGATAGATGAGTGGGTCAGTAAATATAGTATCATGAGATTTTTGAGATGGGATTTTGTGGCTATTATTCTTATTATTCTTTCATATTCATGCTTTCGGCTTTGGAACTACATTTCCTATAATGAAGGGGTTTTAGGGGATGTAAACAGGAAGTATTCTGTTGCCTTGGAGTCAGTGAGTTAGCTGTGGGCTACAACTTTTTTTTTTTTTTTTTCTACATTTTGTTACATTTGTTTACATTTTGGTAAATTGGCAGGAAAATACTCATTGCAAGTATTTTCATACCGGCGTTGATGGGAATTTGCGACAGCGTGAAGACTTTTTCAATAAGAAGGTCTGAAGCGGTTGGCGTAGGCAGAGGACCAACTACCAGGACCCTACTGACCCGGAGCAGCATCTGGCGGTCTGAGGTCAATTGTTGCACAGCCTGAAGCTACTGTGGGCTATTTTATTGAGTGAATTTAGAGTTCCCTCTGATAAACAGTAACGCTGTGTTTATGTCAAGGGCTTTTATTGTGAAAGGCAAGAGCGGAAAGAGTGGATCTGGTCCGCACTGCCTTTGTCAAGGTTGAAAAGAGTAATAAGGTTTGCCGCCTCAGTTCGGACTACGGGGCCTCTGTGTTGTTGTCTACTGTAGAGTATGTTTTTAATAAGTCCGTTCTGAATAAGTCCGTTCCGCACAACGTGATTGGTTGATTGGTCGCGGTGAGAAAGCTGCAAAAAATTAAACTGTTTTTTGCTGCGTAATATTCGCAGTCTGTGTTAAAGTACTCATTACGAAAATAACAGATCAGAAAAAATATATCAAAATAAAATACATTTGAATCGCACAAAAAAAAACGCACACAGTGCAAAAATGCGTTAAGCTATTATCAATTCCTGTTTGCCAATGATTGTACGGACAGCTATCACTTGATTACTTTGACACTGAAGAAAAATCTGTGATTCTCAGGCAAGTCCTCAGCAGATTCATAGAAGTTTATGGACATCACAGGTGATGAGATCCACGGAAAGTGGAAGTCGATTCTATTTAAGAACAAAAAACGTGTGTGAACATTGACTGAGTTATGACTCTGAGAAGCAGCACAAACTGTGAAGCAAAAGGCAGCAATGGTTGCCTCAAACGGCTGACCGTGTTGATAAAACCATGATAACTAACATAACTAACACCCAAACACACCTGACAGCTTCTGTGATCCACCAACACATAGTATGGAAAGGGTAGCAAAAGCCTTTCCTTTGAAAAAAAAAACAACAACAAACAAAGTATTCACCAGATATTATAAATTACACTTTTCACATTCAGATCCAAACCTTTAGTCCGATGCCCCATCAAAACCTCCAGCATACAGCAGCCCCCCTCCCCTCCCCTCCCCTCCCCATCTTCTCCTTTCCCAGATGATGACTCACCGGCGGTGGGCATGGCCGTGCTGGAGCCCCGGTTGCCAGTCAGGAGCTCCAGAGGCTGGTGGTGGCTGTCTGTGCCGGCAGAGGAAAAACAGGACTCCGTTTCATAGATTGTCTGCAACATGGCGCACAATCCTGACACCGTGGGATGCAACAGCATGCCAATACGAGAGGCGGCGCTCGATTTTTGTCACAAACGAGAAAAAAAAAAGGCCCGGTCAGTTCGTCTTCCGAGGTATCGGCATGGTTCAGTTTAGGATTCAGGGCGCTAGAGACAGTGGGGAAGGGGGGACACAAATGTTGAAAGATGCTTTCAAAAGGTATTAAATCGTGGATTAATCGTTCCAGGATGGAATAAATAATCGGTTACTTCGAAACTGAAAACTTCAAAATGTTTTGCGCTTCTATTGCAAAACGATCTGAATGAAAAAGCACAGCGAATTCCATCAACAACTCCCCCATAAAACTCCTCTCTGCTTTTATTGTGTAACCCAGCAAACATATCCTGTTCAGGCTGCAGTCTCAGTGGGGTTTTTGCAGGTAGCCTCTGCCTTTCATTTCTTCTTTAAAATCCTCCTTTTTTTTTTTTTTTTTAAATGTTGCAACCCCGGCTGCAGGTCCAAAGAAATCCCCCTTCCTCCTCTGCTTGGCTTTGAGGAATGAAACCAAATTTAGGAAGTGCAGACTTGACCTGAAATGTGACTTCTCTGGTCAGCTGGTCTTGTCGACATCACCTGCAGTCCTGACACGCTGCTGGTTCCCCCGAAAACAGTGACGGTGGCTAGCGTGTTGCGGATGGAAGAAAAAAAAAAGTTTCCTGCGGTGCACCAAGTCTCCACCGACCAAACCGAAGAGGCAAAAGCAAGACCAGGGGGGGTGATCGACGAAATCCCGTCGCCGTGTGGAACCGTGCATTTCCCACAAGCCGGGGAGTGATGGGAGGGATCGGGCGCTACAGCCTCTTTCGCTTCCTTCTCACCCGCAAGCTAACGGCACAACACGAAATACAGGGAGGAGAGGAGAAGCAGAATTCCCCTGTTCGGCTGCATCAAAGGATCCTCATGCCACTCTCCTCCTGGCCGACGTGAGAGAGGAGAGGAGGAGGAGGAGGAGGAGGAAGAGGAGGAGGAGGAGGAGCAGGAGGAGGAGGAGGAGGAGGAGAGGCGAGGACGTAAATAGCTTTGGGAGAGTGCTCCCCGAGGTTCCATGCTTCCAAAATTAGAAACGAAGCGCTGAGATAATGACAGAGAGAGAGAGAGAGAGAGAGAGAGAGAGAGAGAGAGAGAGAGGGAAATGGAAGGGAGGAGGGAGGGAGAGGGAGTGTAATAAAAAATAAAAAAGAGAAGAGAAGAGGAATTGTGAGGAGAGGAGGACGAGTAGGCGAGTTAGAATCCTCCCCAGAAAAACAGCAAGGGACCATACGTTGTCTTCTTATCCCCGGCTTTGAAAAAAGAGGGGGGGGGAGTCGAGCTTTGAGCAGCGACCAGAAACAGCTGCTGATCAGACGGCTAATATTCACTGTCTGAGAGTCAGAGTGTAGAGTGTGTGACGCTCTTTGAGCTGCTGAATGAACGCTGAAGAGAGAGGGAGGGACAGAGAGAGAGAAAGGAGGAGGGCAAAAGTGGATCACTGGGTGGAAAGGAAGTTGGACGGATGAGGAGAAAGTCAACAACGGCTCGTTTCATACCAGAAGCCTCGCGACACACAGAAGGAGGAACACTCCCTCAATGTCCATCCCTCCCTTTTCACCTTCATTCATTCATTTTTTTTTCTCTGTTGACTGTTTTGTGTCTGTTGTTAAAATGATTATGATTTTTTTTTTTTAAAGATTAAAAAGGACACGCAGGGGGGAGAGAAGGGAGGAGAATAGACGCATTTACCAACACAGGAGATGAGGGGGGGCTGTAGCTGAAAATAGCCTGGCAGGGAGGAGGAGGAGCTACAGATAAAAATAGAGACAGAGAGAGAGAAAGAGAGTGAGGGAGGGAGCACTAAGCCTACAGCTCTGGGGTGGGGTGGGGTGGGGCGGTGGGGGAGGCGCTCGGCGCTGTCATGTTCCCGCACCGCAGGACTGTGACCTCTTCCTCCTCTTGATTTTGTGTTGATGCTAGCTAGTCCTGTACGGTGAGATGCAACAGCCATGCCGTGGTTCCTTTTTTTTAAAAATATTCACCGTGCCAGCATTGTCACACTATAGGGACGGAACTCTTGGATAAATTTGGTGATAATTTGACTTGTAATCTAGCGCCACCAGCAGGTCAATGTTTTTCACTTACTTTGACATGTGTCAACATCTACTTGATAGACTGGCACTAAATTTAGCCAAGAAGCTCGTGGTCCCCACTGGATGACTCCTGACTTTGTCGGTGATCCTCAACCATCCAGCATCATCATTGAGTCAAATCTTATATTCCGATACTTCAGACTGACTAACACTAAGATGAATTGATGATGGCCATGAAGCTTTGTACACACATTCATGGTCCCCAGATCCAGAATCCTGATGACTTGGGAGGTCCCCTGACTTTTCCTGTGACATTTCATTTAATCTGTAATCTAGCAGGTCAATTATCAATCAAAATGTGTCAACATCTACTCGATGGATCCAGAATTCTGATGACTTTAGGTGAAAACGCAACGTTTTACAAATGAAAAATATCTAACCGATATTATTTTGACTGATATTGCAAATGCGATATGAATAATAATATTTACATCATTATTTAGATTTTCATTGAAAAATATATCAAAATTATTATGGTGCAATTTCTTCCGGGGATCTGTACCAAACAAAGGATTATCCTTAAGTCTGTAATGTGATGTGAAGGCTAGGACATCTCTGCAGCACCACAATATTTGATCTAAAATGATATATTGAGACATATTTAAAATTTTTAGTGCAATTTCGATAAAGATTCAGATGAATTGTGCAGCCCTAGTAAAAACCAAAGTCAAGACCCCCCCATCAGAAACTGTGCCTGGCCAAGAAACAATCCAACACCTGACCCCAGGAAAACCACAATGGGTTGTTTTTACACAAATGTCACTGACGGAGAATCAAGAAATTGTGTTTTTATAACCAAAAAGCTGCACTGCTCACTTTTTTTCACTCGGCTGTCGTCGGGTATTATTAATTGAAACAGCTCGCTGCTATTTATAGTATTTGTTTGTTCCATTCAGTGGCTCAGTCCTGAGTGACGCTGTGCTTTAAGGAACAGATTCCAGTGTTTTAACGGAGTGTGACGCTGTTGTCGCTGACTGCTGGAAAGATTCCAGAAAAAAAGAAGAAGAAAAAACACAGGATCAGGACAAATGAGCTAATATATTAAAAATAAATGGCCCCAGTACAGATCCAGCGGATCAGCTCAGGTCAATTCTGATCATTTCGACAAGAAGGATGTATTTAACACCTCTGTATTCCTCAGCTTCTCAGCTCTGGCGTCATCGTCGCCGCTGTGACGAGTTTCCTTTTTCGCTCCAGGAAGAAGAATATTTAAGCCATTCTATCATCACCTTCATCCCACCTCCTCCTCGTCCCCACCTCCTGTGTTAAACAGCTACGTGTCCCTCGAGCAGACAAAGGGCTGCCTCGGAGTGACTCACAAGCACAGAGAGACGAATACATGGAAAGAGGAGGAAATGTAAAGGCTGATAAACGGAGTCCTCCGTTGTTTTTACAATGACTTGAGCTGCTGCAACGGTTATATATTAAAGACTCGCTCTGCTGTCTTACGTCGCCCTTTCACATCACTTTGGCAGCAGGAGAGAGACGGAGAGAGATGGCACTGACCGGGCAACATGTCTCCCATCTTAATGGTCTAAACACATCGCTAAAGGTGTGTGTGTGTGTGTGTGTGTGTGTGTGTGTGTGTGTGTGTGTGTGTACTGCAGTAGCTCAGCGGATGACTCATCTCTGCGTTTCTATTTGAGGCGCATCAACCCCTGGAGTCACATTGCTGTCTGTGTGTGTTTCTGTGGGTGTGTGTGTGTGTGTCTGTGTGTGAGTGTGCGAGCGTTATGTACTACATCTGTATCCATGACAACCGCGTTACAGTCAAGTCAGTCGATCAGTCACTCAAGCCGAGACAAAAAGTGTCAAGAAATACCAACGGAAGGGCCGCACAGGTGTCTTGACTGTCTGCTACCAAAAAATGCATTCGTCTGCCATCCAACTAACGCACTAATACAGTAAATAATACGCACATTACCTGCTGAGAAAAAAATGGCCGCATCTCACATCAGTTAACAATGTTGAATGTAACCACCG
This sequence comes from Anarrhichthys ocellatus, assembly GCF_004355925.1. Classification (NCBI taxonomy): domain Eukaryota; kingdom Metazoa; phylum Chordata; class Actinopteri; order Perciformes; family Anarhichadidae; genus Anarrhichthys; species Anarrhichthys ocellatus. The sequence goes on from NW_022280136.1 coordinate 858,580, forward strand.
GTCCTCTGTATCACAGATTTTAATCAAACTGCAGTCAGTGCACATAACACATCCATGGCTCAATACTGCTGCGCTATGTTTTTTTGGGGCATCCTGATCTATGAGAGCGTCCTCCTAAATAATTGGATGTAGGTCTGGCTGATATGATATATATATATAATATATATATATTATAAATATATATATATTCAAAACAATATAAGAATTTTGATGAAAATATTCTCTAATTATTATGTGTCTTAATGTCTGCCAACTGTCCTGTGAAATGCATTTATCAGCTGTTTTTTGATCCATATTACATTTTCTGTCCCCTAGGCCAGGCCTGTATTTGTTTATTTATTTTTCTCTTTAATTTTACTTGAAACCGTTATGTTCATTTTGCACTACAGTTCTGATTAAAATGAGAAATGCTCACACAGGAGACATACAAATATAGGCTTTACCATTTAGTTATTTCACATGGACTATATTGTGGTATATTGCTATCAAGATATGAAATTACCTTTATCAGGATAGAAGATTTTGGCCCTATCGCCCAGCCCTAATTGTATGTATAACATATTTGATGTGTGCCAAAACTTTGTACTCTGGTCCCAAGAGGATGAACCCTTTGGACTGTGACGATCCCCTGACTTTATATTTAGTGGATGGATTGCCATGAACGTTTTTTCTTACATTCATTTCCTCCTCAGCATAAATGGTAGTACATTTTCATCCAGCAGCAATATTGGGTCAAAATGTCGTCAAATATAAACATGACGAAATACTGTACCTGCAAAGCTATTGATATTCCCATGAGCCTCGGCTGTACTTTGTGTTAAGTGCTAGCTAGCATACCAAAATGCAAAACTAAGATGGTGACGATGGTAAACATTGTATCCGCAGCATGTTAGCATCCTCATTGTTAGCATGCTCATGTTAGAATTTAGCCTAAAGCACCATTGTGCCTATGTGCAGCCTCGCAGAGCTGCTAGCATGACTGTACACTCTTGTCCATTTTTCTTCTTCTGACTGTACTGATTTTCTTTTACTGCGACTATATTCATTTGTGCAATAAAATATATATTTATTATTATTGATGGTTTTGGACACAGCTAATGCTATAATGCTGATGTTTAGCAGATAGAACGTTTACCATGTTAGACACCTTATTTTTGAGTGTTAACATGCTAATATCGGCTAATTAGCACTAAACAGAAAGTGCAGGTAAAGCTGATGGTGATGCCATTAGTTTTGCAGGAATTTGGTCAGAGGGTCAACAAAGTTATTGAAATTCAACCTGTTGCCAAATCTATTGGCAATCAAGGCAAAAGTCATAGATATTTTAAACTGGACCAAAGTATACATTACATGAAGAGTTCGTATACTGAGCTGTTAGCTTAAAAAGGTTCCCTTTATAAAAATGTACTAAGCTGTCAAGTGCAACAATAAGTAACACAACTGAGTAATCCGACCCCGAGAGAGGCTCAAAGCTTGCATTGCTCATATGGATTCAATTGAGATATCAAAACTTTAACAAAACAGTAAATACAGAGGTAATGTGAAAGAATGTGAATAATAGAAACTCTTGATTAAAACAGAGACGAAGCAGAAAAACTAGAGATGCTCTCCAGTCGCAAAACCAGTCCCCGATGTCTTAGCTACCGCCACCGTTAAACTCAACACCAGCACAACCAGTCGGACACCGTTTCATTCGTTCAACCAGCATACGTCACAAAGGCACCGGTCTCTCTCCAGTTACAACGGCATTAACCACGGCAGCTCTTTGAGATAGGAAGACGGACTGATACGAGACTTACCTGAGGCGTGTGAGGAATTCATGAAGGTCGAACCTGGACCACCCTCCCCAATCCCTCCACTGTGTGCACGCGTGTGTTAAAGTGGGTCCTCTAAGTCGGCCATGTGTTGGGGGTCAGACGACGGACTGTCAGACAGACGAATCAGGCTTTCCTCTCAATGTCGGCTTTTCTGCAAAAGAGAAAGTTACGTTTTTCAGCACTTGCTAGTCATTCTATTCATTGGTTGTCATTTTTTTCGGTTATTGTTTTGTCTGTCTATGTTGAAGCGGTGATAGGTGTTATATCAAGAGTTTTGAATGTGGTATCATTTTATTTAACCTTCCAGAAACGAAAAACACAAGAGCAAAAGTGTAAGGAATGGATTAGTGTATTCGACATGCATTTCTAACGTTAACCGCTAATTTATAGCTGCTGTAAGTTAGCAGCTAACTTACTTAGCTAGCTTACGAACTACAGTAGTGACCTAACCCATCTGACCAAGGAGACGGGTCGAAGTCTTCAAATTAATTCCAGTTTGTCGTATTTTCGTCTCATCGTTCACATTGTGGAAGCTCGTCCGGGATGTCAGAGTTGAGGCTAACGTTAGCAGCTCTGTCCTGCTGTCTCTGGATTTGGGTTAGCTTACAGTCCCAGCAGCCCCAACCAAAGCAGCTATCTGAGATAGCATTTACGTTTCACCAATTACGTCAATTAGTCCTCATCCTAGAAGCCTTTTCCCCTGTTGTGTTAAAAGTGAAACGTACAGTTTGAAATACGAGAATAAATCCAACCTCTGTCTTGCTTGTTCAAGTATGTGAGCTAAGCAGCCAAATACTAATGAACATAAACTGGACTGCCGTTGAGCGAGAATGCGTTTCCACTAAAATGAGTTTACCGGTGGCTTCTCCTCCTCTGTGTCTATTTTTGTTTTAACATCGTACGAGGAAAGGATGGAGGAAGAAATGCGCTCAATAAATGACCAGCAGTCTGTGCAACAATTTCCTGGAGTCCAGTTGATAAGGTCGTTTACCAAATGCTCGGATCTTTCAGTCTGTCCAACTAGTACCTGCATTGCTACGGCAATGCAGTTTCACTGCACTTTAGTTTCTTTATTGTCTCCGAATGAAGAGATTTTGACACGTCCCGGGAGAAAAGCCCTATTTTTCGACTTAACTTTCATATTTTGTAATCCTGGTCATGATTTATCTTGAGTGGTTTGTGAAAACCAAAAGACACAATTGTGTCATCACAAGACCTCCTTTGATGTTGAAGGTTATAGCAGAACTATCATTGAGAGCTACATAAGAGGCCTTTTGATTGTAACATCACATGAGAGCTAAATTGTGAGCTACAGTAGAACTCTAGTGACACCAGTGATGTCATAACTAGTGACGACAGGAGCTACAGTAGAGCTATCTAGTGGGCCACGGAGATATGATCAAATGGTTGGATTAAATTTAAATATCTAAATGTCATAAATAGAAATATTTAAAAAAAACAAGTAACTCACTCAGAGCATAATTCTTAATGACTAGTGACATTTGAATATCACCACGCCAATCACGACACATCATCAGCTAGAGACAAACGTGTTGCTTCTACTGTAAGCTAGCTAACGTTCCCTCGGATGCAGTGACACAAAATGGATCGGTTATGAAACAAAACAAAGTGATGTGGGAGACGACCCTGCGTCAATAAAAGCTCCTAAGTGCTTGGTGAGGAAATACGACCCTGAATACATTGAATTTGGATTCATAATGGCAGGCAGTGATGGGTGCAGCTGACAGAGGCTTAACACATGTTTATTTTTTCACCTTCATGTTCTAATTTCCTTATTTATGTGAGAAAGTGGTTCTCAGATTTTTGTTTTTAACAATCAGTAGTGGGCCTTAAGTGATAAGAAGGTGAATAACCCCTGTTATAAAGTGAATAATGTATGTTTTGAATGTAGTTTCTTTAATTTCTTATCTAATTTCTGTGTTTCATCCCTATTTACTTTTTAGAATTGTATCCTATCTTGGGTTTTGTCTGCTTGTTTTTAGTTATAGTTATATATATATATATATATATATATATATATTTTTTTTTTTTTCCATGTAACTCAGAACTTCTGGCCTGAGCTCAACTTGCGTCTCACTGCTCTACATATCAGAGTGTTCCTGCATCTGTATGTCGTGTCCTGAAGCGACACTTGTGTTTGAACAGGAATTACACGGAATTAAAAAGAACAAGCTGCACCCTGTTGCTCACCGAGGCTCCCCTGGTCCTCTGCCGCCACCGACTGGTCATGTGCGGTGCATTCTATGTGTATAGAAGCATGAGAGAGAGCAAGAGGGGACCGTATCTGACAATAACTACTTGTACAGTGCAGTAAACTGGTCTAGCTGTATACAATCTAATGCGATCCAATACAACAGCCCCACAATCACTATTCAAATGCGGCATTTTTAGCAAAGTGATTCAATTCTATGGTGCCATTTGAAGCTGCAGTTGTGGCGGTATTTCTAATGTTGTGTCTCAGTCGTGTATGCGATGGTGTGAAGGTGAAAAAAACCCATTTAAATCAAATTGAGTGCAACATAATCAATGACATACAACTCCTGAAAATATTCTTTCCTCAAATTTCAAGTAAAAAAAAAAAGAAAATTCGACATTAACGCAAAATGTCGCACCAGTAATTTGAATTTCCATTACATCCCACTTAATTAATTCCATACGTGCATCTGGGGAGGATTACGTTGCACATCACTACTTCACTGAAACTGAGATATGAGGCATAATATGTGGAAAATGAAAAAAAAAAAAAAAATGAGAGAGAAGATTTTAAAGCAGACTTGTTACGACAGAGCTTCATAATTCTGGGTACTTTGCTGACCAGGAAGCGTATCCAAAAATAGAACCGGCTATCAGAACCCATCCGACACATCCACACTATGTTGCATACCGGACTGTGATTGGTTTGCCGAACCAGATATAATGTCACAACTCATGATCACTTTATGAACTAAGATTTAATATGAGCACAGAGAAACTTTTGCCCCCTTCTGCTGATGAATGTGGGGTAAAAAAGCCTTCTAACGTCAAAATATGCAAAGGTAACACTGAGTATTACCTCAGCAGGTTTTTATTATACCATTATTGAAATCACAGCATCTCTAAAATGACAGTTGGCAGCCAACCAAAAAAGAAAAAAGACAAAGAACCTCATTAGGAAGATTGTACAAGTTCCTGCCATCGATTCGGCACTGTAAGGTAGCCTGAACAGGAAGAACTCCAGAGGAAACAACGCAGACCGTACTCGGGCCGTGTCATCGTCTTGCTTTCTGTTTCAAAAATCCAGCCCAACCTTTCCTTCAGGTGTGCTTTTGCGGTGTGGGAGGATCCCCCCCCCTGTAGGAACTCTCCCCTGGACCTCCAGTAGCGGTTCTCACGTTCGACTTGGAAAGGCAAGAGGTGAAGGTGGCGCTTTACAGCATGCAGCGTTGACCTTTAAAATGTAGGCAACAGAACTCCTTCTTTCTAAATGCATGAGGTTTCAAAAGTCAACGAATAATCGTAATCTCAATACTGACCCGAAATGATGGTGCCTAGTCTGTGGTATAGTTTTCTTTACAGTTAAATCGGATGGTTATTGTCTTTGGTCTTTCTCCAATGAAAACAATGAAACAACACTGATGACAACTTCCTAAAGGCCAAGAGATTATTTTCTTGATCAATTGATGAGTTGTTTGCTCTATGAAATTTCATAAAATGGTGGAAAACAAATAGTCGATCAGTGTTTCCTCAAATGTCTTTTTTTTGTCCACAGCTGAAACATATTCAGTTTATTGTCAGAAAGGAGTACAGAAACCAGAAAATATTCACATTTAAGAAGCTGGCATCAGACTTTTTTTCCCCTCAAAAATAACTTAAATCGATGAATCGATTTAAAAATAGTTTGTGATTAATTAATAAGTGACAACTATTCGTTGCAGCTCTAAAGTTGATTGACACGAAATATCCCATAACAAATGATATCAAATATTAATGTCTGGGTTATTTCTGTCAGACAACACAATTGGAAGTCATTATCTTGGGCTCCAGGGAATCGAGACACTTTCCTTTATATTTCATGACATTTTATGAACCAAAACATTAATCAATTCCTCACTAATGCAAATACTCATTTAATGCAGCCCTGGTCTGGTTAGTTCTCAAGGTTAAAACCTAATATTTTAAACAGTTAAAGCACAACGAAAAAAAGTAACAGAAGCCAAACTGAAATCTAAAATCTAAAATCCCAAACTAAATCAAAAACAATAAACGATTGCAACGCTTCTGAGCTATAATAAGCCCGGGTCCAACTGGTCCGTCTATTTTGGGGCTCACGCCGCCTTTACAGTATGCGCCCCCCCAACTCCACAAAAAGAAGTCACAGGAAGTCCGTGTCCCAACAGGCACACTTGGCCGGGCGCCGTGGCAACGGTGTCGGGGCAAAAGATAATGGGATGGAACGCTGCGGGTGAGTCTGTGCTTAGGTAGTAACGGTGACAAGACACACCTGCTGGCCAACGATACGCATTAACCTAATAACACACACACACACACACACACACACAGAAAGAGAAAGCCTGTTTTAAAATAGAACACAGCAACATTTGAGTCCATTTTGGAAAAAATAAATAAAACAAATCAAGAAATATAAATCTCTCACTCTCCCTGCTGCCTCCTCTTCGTCTTCACACCGAAATATCCCAAAATACCTGGCCCCTCCCATTCTGGAGAGGAGCAGGAAGTGCTGCCTGGCAACCGGGGAGCTGGCTGCCGTGGCAACGCTCCACCTGAACACCTCTTCCCTAAACAAACAGCGAGCGGGACGTGGAGCCGTAGTCGGCCCCTCAGCAGTATTTGTTTATAGTCTGTATTCCTCGCTCGCTTTTTCCGTCGCACACAAATGTGCACACACACACACACTCATCTGTTCAACCAGGCCTATAAGACAGCAGCTCTTTATCTCTCTCTTTCTCACCCTCTCTGCAGGCTCAAGGAGAAAGAAGACAAATACACATTGTCCAACACACACACACACACACACACACACACACAGTATCTGTCCTCACAGACGTAACATCAGGACTGCATGTGAACAATTACCGTTATATGCAGAGCTGCAAAGATCAGTCGATTGATTGGCAGAAAAATGGATCCACAACAGGAGCAACAAGACGATAAGACAGTGGAGGAAAGCAGACATATTCCTGAAGATGTTCTTTACTCGTCTTTCCCTCTGTGAATTATTTAGATGATCATTATTGTTTAAATGATCATAAAAAACAAAATGTGGCCACTTGAGGGCAGCAGAAACAAAAAGTTAAAACATTTTGGGGAGGAATATTTAAGGTAAATTAATATTAGATAAAATAATCCCTTATTAGTCCCACAGCGGGGAATTGTGCAGGATTACAGCAGCAGAGTGGACGGTGCAAACGAACAAACAAGAAACAAGTAGAAACACAAGATCAAAACAAGTACAATAAATACGTAATTACCCAGTAAAGGTATAATAAACAAGTAAAAAAAAGCGGTGAAACAAAAACTAAAATATGATCTAGTCGGACTGAATGGTTGTAAATATTGCACAGTAGATTGCATAGATTATTTATATTGCAGTGGATACATTGGATTTATATTATATTATATATATTTATGAAGACTGTTCCTGCTGTATTAACGTTGTATGTTAATTTTAACTGGTAAACAGTCTCAATGTAACACTGATGCCTATATGACCGATACTGTAAGTCAACGAGACCATCAGAGAGAAGATTGGCCTTTTTCTACGTAGCTATTCACCGGGTTGAAATCATGCAGGTTTGCTAGAAAACTTCTTCAGCTTAGAATACAGATGAGGGGGGTCCTCCATCAGCGACCAGCACACTGACACATTGCATTCAAATTAGCACGAGAAGAACTGTAACCGCCACCTTCCCCTCAAGTTTCCTTGTCGAACGTAAACACTTGAGCACGAACTCTCGCGCACATATACAAACTCTCGCGAGAGTTTTACACAAGACGGATCCTTTCTACCCATAACCCGAAGGAAAAGCTAGCAGGTAGCATATCACGACTTTTTGTAAAACTACTATTAACAAGCAAAATAAATTTGACATATAACCCAGAATAGAATAGAATATAATAGGTATCATATAAAATCCAGACACTGAAGTTGAAAGTTGGTGGCATGGCCCTAAAGCTCTTATGTAACTAATGGAGTGACCTTTGACCCGTGAGGTTTGACCTCTGGGCTTTAGTAAAAATCTCTGTGCATGACAGAGTTGCAAATCCCTTTCCATCGCCCTTCCAACCAGAATGGATAATTCTGCCGGAATGAGTGCTAAAACCCGGAAATGAGTTCCCTCATCTCGAAGTCAATGGCTTTTATTTATGCCTGAAATATGGTATGTGGTTGACACAAGCTTAAGGGATGTTAACGTGTTGTTCTACAAGATAAAATATGCCGGCAGATATCCCACTCGTGAATTTTTGAAGTGTGTCATGTTTTAAAAAAGGCGGTCGCTAACAGGTGGCTGAACAAGACTACAAAATCATCATCACCTCGCAAGATACTTGTCCGCCTTTAGCTGAGCGGTGGTGAAGCGAAGTCATGCGACCATGGCGTGGTTTGTTTACATCCTTTCCTTTGTTTTTACCATTAGCTTTTTACTTCTGGCGATTGTAATTGCGCAAAACCCATTAAAGAGGTGTTCATTTTTTAAAGCAATCTTGGAGAACAGAATGTGTAATTATCATAACATTTGTTTGCCACAGAGTTCTGCAATGATCCATAATCCAATGGGAAAAATCCCATTGGCTTTTCGTCGTGAGTGAGGAGGGGCCATGGATGTATTAAGAGGACTGGATACAACTAACCAGCACATCGTTAAAAAAAGCTCTTCGGGCTTCCGCATTTTTGGGGCTGTCCTTGTCTGGTTGAATCTACCGACAGCCAGAATGAAAATAATATCTCAATGCAGCTATGTTTAGTAACATGAAGGAGGGAAAGAATGAAGCAAGAGGCAATTTAAAGGAAGAAGAAAAGTGAAGCCGAGAAGTATAATGTGAGGAGGATGCTATGAAAAACAACCCTGTTACAACAGCTATCAGAACAACAAGAGGTTATATTCATCCTTCTATCTACCTCGACAGAATAGTTTGTTGTGATTTTAAGCCGGCGGAATCTGTGATTAACTGTCACCTACCAAATCAAAACACTCTTTTAAAACAAAAGTACATGTTCCAAAGCACTGTGGTACTTTTCACTCTGTTGAAAAGGAAATTAAGATCTAGAGTTTTTGTTTTGTTTTATATGCACATGCTAAAATTTGCATCAATCAACTTGAAAAGGTGTGGCCTCTGACTGGCACAGGCTGTTACCCAGACTGGGGACTTTCATCATTAATCAATAAACAATCCATCACTGTGAATAAATTTGACACCATGGGTAATCATTACCCAAGAACAAACAATGTTTTCGGGTGGGTCGCAACACGCTGACACGGTATTTACAGTACAAAGCATCCCGCAGAAAGCTTCCTAACCAACTATGGACGTCCAATTTTCTGGAGGAAGTGAAATGTTCAAAAATCCCTTGAGGCTGGCAACTTGCAGGATTTGCTGGGACATTTCCCAAATTCCCCTTCAGTGGCACGCCAGGAAATGTAAACAGCGACTATTTCATCACCGTTACTTCGCTTTGAAAGCCAAAAAATGACAGATGTTGTCAACAGGTTTCATTCTCATACGCTATGGTGCCATCCGGCAGTCCACCTCTTTTGGAAGGAAGTTGCATCCTTCTTAAACTACCACCTTGAGGCAAAATCCTCGGTGACACTTTATGTATCTGTTAATGAAAATAAACAAACACTACTCAAGGCTACAACTGCGGTTGAGGGGACGATTGTCTGTCGGCGGAGGCCGCCTCGCTCCATTTCTATGGCTACAAGATTGTGCAGGAGCATTTTGCAGGATATTCTAAATCCCAGCGGCAAACCATACTTTGCACTGGCCAAATACAGTCATGACTGTAGATGTTTCTACAGCAGCAGCAGTGGCTATAACTATACCTACCTTTTTGGGCCCATTTGTACCAGGCTGATTTTTTGACAATTATAGACATCAAACACAAATACTTGAGAGTCAGCTATGCCCTGTTGCTCTCCAATTCACTATGCACAAGCATAGGCTTGTGCATAGTCCACAACTGGCCTCTGGCCTACCCAGGTGGCATGTGTGCCAGGTAGCGTGGCAGCTGATAATAATGAAGTTTGACAGCAACATGAACAACACCGTGCAAGATATACATTTCTAAACTTATGTTAGCGAGCAAAAGTTTGCCATATTTCATGCTGAGTATCAACGTGATCATTTTGGGGACAATGCAACTGCAAGCAGCCTCTGCAAAGTGTCAGACAGTTTTAAGAAGAGCAATGAGTGAGCAATGTACCCGTATGTCAGGTTCTATCTAATAAGGGGACCTCATTCATGAATGTAATTGTAGATTGGACAAGATAATACAGTACACAATACTAACGTTGTACGTATATTTGCTTATTACTGAGTTATGATACTCGCCACTGGTAGTAGGTGTTGTGTTGTTAGCTTGTTCGGTTGGTTGCACTACACCGGTCACTGCTAGCTTGGAGCCGTCCACTAACCATCCTGTAAGGAGTTAACTACTAACCGCTGTTTAACTTTTAATTGTTAGCTGTTAGTTGTGACGTTAGCTGCTAGCTGTGACGTAAACTCCCCCGGTCAATAACTGCCAGAACACAGGCAACTGTTGCGTGAACGCGAATAATGGCATTCCGTAAAGTGTTACCTGTTCAGTAACTTAGCTAGTTAGTTAGCTGTTGTGTCGGTCAGATGCCCAGCGTGTGTCCTTTAGCTAGCCGTAAGTTAGCCGTGTGACAATTTGTTTCTAAGTTAGCCACTGTGTTATAACTGTAGTGCAGGCAATGGCTTAGGAAAAACACAGAAAATGTCACCTTTCTCACTCTGCGACCGTTGCTTCGAAGACAAACCTTTAAAAACTGCCTGTCGGTATATCCCTTCGTGAACGGTCACACGCACGGACGCACGGACGCACGCTCTCTCGGTACCGTGGATGTCGGTGGGTCCTCCTGCTGGAACGCGTATTGGCGCAGAGGTCGCTTCTTCTCGGCTTTGGTTTCTCCGCCAAGGCTCGGTGTGTGTTCGCCCCCCGTCGTAGAGTTCCTCTGCGCTTTTATTTATACATTAAAACGTGTACTTCAACGAGCAGGACGTTTCGCCTCCTATCGTTTTAACCTCCTCCATATTTACAGTCTGCCTCTCTATCCCTCCCTCTCTCTTTTTTTTTTCTCTCTCTCTCTCTCTTACACCACCAACAACAACATTATTGACGTCGTCCTCCTGCCACGTGACCAGTCTGCTGGGGCTAAAAATAGACCCAATAGAAACCTACGGAGGCAGACAGACATGGCAGAGACAGACAGGCAGACAGACTCTCAGTTTAGTTTGTCTCCTACTTCACCTTACTTTCCCTCGTTTCCTACTCATATTGTGCCTCAGTACACAGTTGGGCTAGCTGCTCGCTGTGGGACCTGAAGGTAACATGAGCAAGGACCGCACACTGAAAGACACTGAAAGTCCATCAAATAATGTGTTCATGTGAGTTGAGCAGTACAAGTATTGTTGAAGCAAGTCGTTTATTAATCAACTGGTCAGTCAAAAGAAAATATTGTAAAACTATTAAAAACAATTCATATATATATATTTTTTTTTTTAATAATTTATTATGCAAAATGGCCAACATCACACTTCAGCCCCTCAGTTGTGACAGTCTTCTGCTTTTCTCTAGGTTGGTTTTACATGTTTGCTCCTTTTAATGTATTTACATTTGAGTCACAGAGCCAAGCATCAGATTTTACAGAAAAAATATAAATACCCGCGCAATCTTTGCAAATACCCAGATGGACATTGAACAACACTATGCTAATTTGAGGGTATTTTCAGAATCCTCGAAGTCTCTTTAAACCATCTGGATGAATAAATATTCCCTTGGATGCTAGAATGTAAAGGTAATATTGAGTGACATAAAAGGGAGCTAGATCACAACCTGCCTCAGGGCTCCAGGCCCCCGGGGGTCTCCAAAAGCCACAGTTTTACTGTGTGCAAATAGTTTTTTTGGTGATTTGATACATTGTTTGGAAATATGGGCATATGTACCACTAAAACAATATATCATCTGACATGAAGGGCCTTACGAAGGAGCCTGTTTTACTACCCGATCTTTAAGGTACAAGACATGAGATTTGGAGCACTTCGATTGCCTCTCAACGGCTCTCAACATGGCGACCCGCGAGCCAGCGGCACGTAGCTTACGCTACTAACAGCGCTAACAGTGCAAACTAGGGCGAACGTGCCGACAGAGGTTACAGTGTTTATCTGAGGGGGAGCCGGAGGGTTGGCGCTACCCTGCCACAACAATGCTGTCGGTCGCAGGCGGCGTTATCAGCTGTAACTGCATGAGGATCCCTCTATCAAATTTTGTGAGCTTCATTGTTCTAGTTTTGTTCTCAAATCTTTTACAATGCAAAATTAATGTGTTTAACACATTCACTACACAGAAAATGTAAGGCCGATTTACATCCCAATAAAACCTTTATGAAAATAACTGAGGTGTTAAAAGGGGCCCAGTGGGTCATTTTTGCCCCCAAGGCCCCCTATCACGTTTATCCAGCTATTGATTTTCTTTGATTGCTGTTGTTGCACCTACTAGGGTGTTAGATGTTTGAATGAACAGTAATAGCAATATACCGTAACATTTATATAATAACGCAACATTTTACAAGTTATGTAAATGGCTATGGGATATAATGCCTGTATGTGTGTAGGATTTTTGGCATTCATGTTCCCCTCAGGATGAATCGTAATTACTTTGGCAATCAATGACTTTTCACCTGCAGCGCCATCATCAGGTCAGAATCTCAGTTTCCTAGCATGTTAGCTCACTGACATTAGCTTTTAGGTCAAGTACAGCATCACAGAGCTACTAGCATGGCTGTAGCTGACTCTTAGTCTTGTTTTACTGTACAATTTTAGCATTTCGGACACTCAGATGCCCCTGTATCTCAGCAACGCTGTATTATCTTTAGCAACTGTGTACCAAACAGTCTTTGCTGCGGAAGAAAAATACAAATTACATTGTGAAACAGCAACATTGTGGAGTCCATAGCATAACAGAACTGTGGTGGGACTTCAGCTTACTTTTGGAATAAGTCTGTGATGTTTGTCAAAACTGATATATCTGGAATCATGATGCATACAAATTAACTGTCAGAATTAACAGCGACAAGGTTTGAGGTGGGAAAAAGGCAAAAATCTCCCTTTTATTCATCGTTGTTTACAATTTAAGGAGAGGAGAGGGGCTATAAATATCTCCACTCTTAGCACAAAGTGACTGCGGAGGAGGTGGAGGGAATAGAAAAGATGGAGATTGGGAAAATGAGGGAGGAGAGAAGGTAAGAGAATGTGACAGAGCAGGGGGATTGGAGGAAAGATGGAGAGAGATGGAGGGAGGGAGGAAGGGAAGAGAAGGAAGGATGGGGAAAGAAGGGAAAAAATTAAGGAAACGCGAGGGTAGAAAAAAAAGAGCAGGGAAATATTCTGCACGAACAGAGGAAGAGAACAAGGTAGAAACGATGGAGAGAGGGCTGGAGGTGGCATGAAAGGGAGAGTGAGAGACAGAAATAGAGAGAAAGAGAGAAAGAAAGAGCTATTCTGGTAATGATGTTGTTGCCATGGAGACGCTGCGCTCAGTCAGACTACTCCACAGGTGCCCCGTGGGTATTTTTAAAAGCGCGTCAATGATTGGCGGAGGCCTTTTGAAACGGAGCACTATTGATTTGTTGACATAGGTGAAGGTCAAAGGTCATCACATTGCATTACCCTCATCTCCCCCCTTCTTCTCTACTTCCTCATTCCATTGCTTGTGAATCTCTGTCTCAATTCACATAAAGCTAAAAATAAAATGGTGACCAATGCCAAACACACGTCTTGAACGTTACATCTACGCACTGTTTTCTGTTTAAAGGAAAGCCCTTTGCAACCTTCGAGAGCAAGAGACCTTTGTTTTCATTTAGATAAATATCTGTTAAGTCATATCTAGCTCCCAAAACACAATGGCGATTGAGTCTGTGGCCCACCGATGCATTCGCAGTATAACAAAGTTGGCATCTGTAGTGACATTCCCAGAGAAAAGGCGACACCGTTTGGAATCTCTTGGAAGTGAGATCCCAAAAACACGCCTGCAGTTGCCGCTTTTCGCCATAGGGGCACCGAAGAGAGCGAAACGGAGATCTTCTCGATTGTAACTTTAAAGGGGCCATGCTCAGTATTTTGGTCACACTTTATAACGCTGCTGGTGATTCACAGCGTACACATTTACAGCGTTAATTCTTACTTAACTTGTGGTGTTACATCGTCGTGTGAATCAGTACATGAAAAAATACTTTCGGTTCTTGCTGGTCCCTAAATGAAGGTACATTACATTATATTACATTACAGTCATTTTGCAGACGCTTTTATCCAAAGCGACTTACAATAAGTGTATTCAACATAGGTATTCAAGAGAACTGCTAGTTACCAGAAGTCATAAGTGCATCTCCTTTTTTACACAAGCATCTAAGAGCATAAACCAGAGCAGAAGTACAGTGCAGAAACAAACTAATACAAATATAATATGTACAAAAAACAAATATGAATACAATAAGTGCTAAGTGGAAGGCTCAGGGTAGTACTTCTTGAAGAGATGAGTTTTCAGCCTGCGCCGAAAGATGGGCAGCGACTCTACTGTCCTTACGTCAGTGGGGAGTTCATTCCACCACTGTGGGGCCAGGACAGAAAAAAACCGTGACCGGGTCGATCAGCCGCAGGGACCTCTGAGCGACGGGGCAACCAATCGCCGTGAGGCAGCAGAGCAAAGTGGTTGGGCCGGGGTGTAGGGCTTGACCATGGCCTGGAGATAGGAAGGAGCTTTTCCTTTCACTGCCCTGTAGGCTAGCACCAGAGTCTTAAACTGGATGCGAGCTCTTACAAGTAGCCAGTGTAGAGAACGGAGAAGGGAAGTTGTGTGGGAGAACTTGGGGCGATTGAACACCAGGTGAGCTGCAGCTTTCTGGACAAGCTCCAGAGGTCTGAGTGTCACCGGGGCGAAATGACAAGACCAGTTGGGTGTCATCGGCATAACAATGGTAGGAGAAGTCATGCGAGCGAATAACAGAACCCAGAGATGTTGTGTAGAGCGAGACTGAACTGGCCCAGGACTGAACCTTGTGGAACCCCCGTAGTCAGCATGCGTGGTTCCGACATGGCCCCCCTCCATGTCACCTGGTAGGATCGACCTGTCAGGTAGGATGAAAACAGGGAGAGTGCAGCGCCTGAGACGCCCATCCCCTCGAGGTTGGAGAGGAGGATCTGGTGGTTCACCGTGTCAAAAGGTATTGCGTATCAAGGGAGTAAGATTTCGGAATTTTAGGGGAAAGGAGAAATAAGTTGTATTTAAGTATTTTAATAATTACTGGAGTAGGAGCCATGTATTTGATTTGTGTTTAATATGAATTGTGTAATATGTCAGTAATTAAAGGTGTGATTGAATGGGAAAAGAAGCAAACGCTTTTTTGACCTAATTGCAGTGACTAAAAGTCCTCCACTTTAGCCGCTAACGAATGCTAACTGATCTGAATTGTTTAGCCGTTTGCTGCGGCGTTATCTGTTTAAACTTTGTGATTGAGCTTCTTGGAAGTGACGGTCACTTGTGGACACGAATGGGAAAAATGTATGCAATGATATATAAAGTATTGGCATGCGTTGTGTATAATTTTGGTCGGAACAGACGTCTAAACAATTCAGATCAATTAGCAGCCAGTAGCGGCTAAAGTACAGGAATTAATGTCACCACAACTGGGTACGGGGTGTTTTATAGATACTTTTAGTGTATTTGTAACCATTGGGTACATATGGGGATACAGTACTAGTCAACAAAGCTTTACATTTGACATCCTAAGGTACCTCTTAAGTAATTATGCTATAACATATTTCACAGTTGTGATGTGCTACTAAAACCTCAGGCTTTTGCACTAACGAATGTTTAACAATGAATGCTGTTGCCCTTTACTCACAGTAGGTGTGACAACCCATACTCCAGAGATTTATTATGCCTTTTAGATTTATTCTGAATAATGAGTTGACAAATGATGTCTATACTTTTGAAAATTGGCTTTAAAAACCCACCGTACTCTATCGACCTCAACACCAAACAACCAAACAGCTAACATTAGCGGGTAGCTGTGGAACAAAACTGAAATTCAAATGGAAATTCACAAAATTGTACACCGTTTTGGTTCCTTCAAGACAGTAATCTCAGGTTCTGCCGAGTGAAGCCGATGTGGAAGTGTCTTAAAACTTGCATTCTCTCTACTGGCCATCAGGGGGCGACTCCTCCGGTGGCAAAAAGAAGTGTGATTGCATAGAAGTCTATGAGAAAATTACTCTACTTCTCACTTGTTTTATTACCTCAGTAAACATTGTAAACATGAGTTTATGGTCTCAATCTCTAGTTTCAAGTTTTCTTCAATACAGCATGATCTTCATTTAGTAAATTATGGTCCATTTAGAGTCAAACAGACCATAAAGAAGGGTTTGCTTTAGGGCGTTCTCACTGTGATTGACTGCGATTCACAAGATAGTATAAAAATGGTAACCTCCATATGTTGGTTGCAAAAAAAAAACCAACATGGTGACGGCCGTAATCCAAGATGGCGACGGCGAAATCGTCAAACTAGATGCTTAAAAAACGTCATTCCACAAACCACTTCTTATATACAGTCTGTGGTTCCATCCTGAAGGCAATGTTTTTGTCATTGTGACCTCATGCTGCACCAGTGGGAGGGAAATAAATCTCAGACCGCCAGGGTCCAAAACCCACACAGGTAGAAATGTGTCAAGTCATATTTAGAGACTTGATAAATATACTGGAAAGACTGCGGCGAAAACAAGCTCATTGGTGTCATTGAGACAATAAAGAGACAGACAGAGAGAAAAAGAGAGAGAGAGAGAGAGAGAGAGAGAGAGAGAGAGAGAGAGAGAGAATGGGGTGAACCAATAACATCTCAATATGTAGAACACACACGCAGCAAAAGGAGTAGCAGTGAGTCAGCCTCCTGCTGTGAGTCACAGGAGAATTCAGAGATGTCAGACAGAAAAAGAGTGCACACACACATGCATGCACACAGACACACAAGCATACACACACACACAGACACACATACACACACATGGTCACAAGTTTTCTGACATTAATGAAGATAACCTTGACAACTGTTCTCCTTCCACCTACGGAGTTACAGTACGAGTGTAAGGCTTGACACACACACACACACACACACACACACACACACACACACACTGAGCTGGCCGTCCCACCACATTCTCAAATCTGTAACACACAAATCAATTTTTCACCAAACGCGCTTCTTCCGACACATTCTCAGGAATCCAACAGCATCAGCACGCGTTACCTCCGCAGGCTTTAGATGAGCATCTGACTCATTTCTCCATCATCCTGCGTTGAACCTCAAGTCCCCCAACGGGTCCCCGGACCACAGAGTGAATACCGCTGATCCCACGCTGCTGCTTCTGCTGCTGCTGCTGCTGCTGCTGCACTGAATGGCTGCACTTCACGCTGCTCTCGGAGCGAGTTGTCCAAGACCACAGTGCCCCCAAGAGGAGAGGAAGGGAGGATGCTGGGATGCTGTCATGGGATGCTGGGATGCTGTTACCCCAACTGCCCTCACATAGAGCACATCAAAGCCGCAAAAACATATTCCAAAATCAAAACTTCCCTCAAATGTTTACTGTTTTTCTTTACGGTGTGGGAGAATCTGGAATGCAAGCATACATTTTGATTTCATTTTTAATATTTTAACAATGACTATGTCCATTGTGAGCAGTAGTTATGTATATGATGTTCTTTTTGCTATATATCTCTGTATAATGCATCAGATTTTATGTATTCAAATGTGTGTTTATTATATGTAGTCCCTGTCAAATAACTTGTAAATAGATAAATTAACACAATTTCGACTTGTTTACTGATAGGGTCAGTGGTTATTGTGCAGATTCAGATTTAACAGACGCAAGACAGCATATAGCAAATAAAATATGACGCATGACAGTTTAATGAGCTGAAAAATGTT
Organism: Anarrhichthys ocellatus; assembly: GCF_004355925.1. Lineage (NCBI taxonomy): Eukaryota > Metazoa > Chordata > Actinopteri > Perciformes > Anarhichadidae > Anarrhichthys > Anarrhichthys ocellatus. The sequence continues at coordinate 876,632 of NW_022280136.1, forward strand.
CTGGAGGCAAAAATATACAGTTGATATCAACTTTACAAGCAACATATCAGCATAGCTTCCCAAATATGTCAGGATCCCTGTCAGACCAGACACCTCCCATGGCCACACAGCTGCAGCCACTCCAGCCGATTACCTCCTGCAGGCTGACACACCAGACTCAGGTCCCACTAACGCTTCCCCTGGCACTATATAAACTCTGGTCCTGCAGTCTGGGGTTGTCAGGTTGTACCGTCTTTCACCTGCTTCAGCCCCGTTGCATCTTCGGCCTCGAGCGCCTGCCTACGGTGTCCGCCGGTCCGGGAATCCCCCGTGCCCTCCTTTGTTTTTACGGACTACTCACTGCCGCTCTGCCCTCCGTGGTGTTAACGGACTACACACCGCTGCTCTGCCCTCCGTTGTGTTAACGGACTACACACCGCCGCTCTGCCCTCTGTTGTGTTAGCGGACTACTCACGCCGTGAAGCTGCCATCTCTCCGGTGTCGAGCCACGGGACATCACGCCATCAAGCTACCAGCCCTCCGGTGTCGAGCCACAGGACTCACACCGTCGATCTGCCTACTCTCTGGTGTCGAGCCACGGGACATCACGCTGTCAAGCTGCCAGCCCTCCGGTGTCGAGCCACGGGACTCACACCATCGATCTGCCTACTCTCTGGTGTCGGACCACGGGCTCCACACCTTCCTGTCATCTTATTCAGGCTAAATAAAACCTGTTTATACCAACTTCTGTCTCCTGTGGTCTTGCTATTGGGTCCTAACCGTGAAATCCCATGAAAAAATATATCATATCATACAGCACCAAACAATATGCTGTTATGGACACGTGGTGTAGAATTTCAGGAAAATCCGGAGGGACTGAAACTCTCATCAGTGTGCATGATGTGCACAAAAGTTATTTGAAGGGAAAACAATTTAAGCGGCATCTTAAAACTTTTCCATCTCGTGGGTCCCCATATCAGTCTGCTTTGATTATCCAGCTCCATATAGGCTTTACAATTCAATGGAGAATAAATGGAAACAGGCGGATTTCATGAGCATTATCGGTGGAAGGTATAGTAATAGTGAGAGTATAGCAGTAGTCGTGGTATTCAAACAACAGAGGATGTACTTGATGCCTCTTTTATGGACATGTTTTGTATAAGGATATATCTTATTGATTTGGGAGAATTGGGAACCATAAGATTTTTGGGGTATTTATTCAAATGTTTTTTTTTGATATTTTTTACTAATTTAAATATATTTTTTAATATATATTATATACATATAGAATCTGCACAATATCTATAAAATATATTTAACAAAAGATTTTAGAATATAAATATATAGATTTTTTTTTTTCAACTATTTCACAATATTTTGTTTAAAAATCATGTAATTTAAAAAAAATTAATAATTTCCAATGCCTGTGGTCGGTGGTCTCGTGAGCAGTGGTGGTTGTTACTGTGATACTAATGGTATGAGGAGGTGTTGTATAAGCAGTGTCTTGGCAACACATTCACTCAGCCGCTGATTGTCCTCCTCTGAGAAGCCGACTCACAGACACTCCCATCCTCCTTTCGCTCTCCTCCACAGTCTCCCCCCCCATCCTCTCCCCTCCCATCCAGCGTTGTCAAGGCAACAACCCTTTACACTGGAGCCGTTAGTCATCAATCCACGTAGCCAAACACCCCCCTCTCTCTATCTCTCGCTCTCTCTCGATGTTATTGTAACGTTTCATCACGAGTCGGACTCAAGGGCCCTTGGTCATTATTACATTTATTTATGGTTTCAAGTGTTTCTATATATATATAAATTTCACTGCAACAAAGTAATTGTTTATAAGAACGTAGCAACCTAAAAGAGGGCTATAATAATACAAAATTCTAATGAAAATATTGATGATAATGATAAAATAAATAAATAATAATAGTAATAGGCTGTACAACACTGCACTTTGTCATTTCCTACTTAGTCCCGCTGTCACATGGGTTGGGCTTTTCGGGAGGGCATCCAAAACACACAAACAAACGCGCGCCTGCACGCACGCCTGTACGCACGCATACAGTCTTGCACGGTCAGAGGGAGAAGGAAGGCGGATCTGCAGATATAAACAGGACTTCCTCAGCAGAGCAGAGACACAGCGCAGTAAGTACCTCACTCCTTATTATTCCTACCCATTTACCCCTCTTCTTTTTTTAATGGAACTACTGTCACAAGTTAAACAACAGAGTCAAATTAAAGTGACAGGTAACGGCGTAAACGTCACGGTGGCTTGTCATGTCACTGTCATTTTTCCTTTAATACCCCTTAAACTATGGTTGCATTAATGATAATTAATGCAAATAACGACTTTTACATCGGGCTGTGCCGTGTGGTGTTTGCCACGAGAAGCTTATTGCAATGATGTGGCGAGCCTGACGGATGTCCGTTCGGTTTTGGGTAATTTCTGCCCGTGTTCCCGTGTAACTCCCGTCAGTGACGTTCGACACTTCCTGACGCGTTCTCTCGACGTCGCGTTTGTATTGTCGGACTTTTCGGCTGCTGGAAAACGAGATAAAAGCAGCATAATGCAGTGTGTGTGCGTGTGTGTGTTTTCCCCACTCAATAGTTTTATTTTGAAGTGGCTCTGCGCATTGTATTTCACTGAAAATTGACTTATTATTGTGAAATTGTTTTCTGCGGTTAAGTAGCCGTGGTCCCAATTGTACTTTTTGCAATTTGTTTGTTCTGTAATTTGTGACATCCAGTCAAACTTGATTTTGAGTTGAAAGTAGTACTCAAGTTATTCTCAGTAGGCTTGGCTACTTGTACAACTCTCATTGAAAGAGGGCGTTAAAAAAAATAAAAAGTCATATCTAAATTTCTGCTAAAGAAACTGGATTACTTCAGCCTTAGCTTCATAATTCAATGTATTGTAAATTATTATTATTTTTCTTTTTTAAATAGATACTCGGTAACCTTCCTGTTAATCTTTCTCAGATCATGGATGAAGCGGCCCCGCGTCATGCTCGCTCTGTGTTCCCATGGCTGGTGGGAGCGTCGCAGGTGGTGGGTCTGGCGGCTGTGGTGCTGACCGGCGTGTGGATGGGCCACTTCCGCGGCGGCTTCGCCTGGGATGGCTCGGAGCTGGAGTTTAACCTGCACCCTCTGTGCATGGTGTTGGGGCTGGTCTTCCTGCAGGGCGACGGTGAGTCGGCCACCGATCGGCGCGACCGCTGTCGCTCCATGAGGAAAATGTAGAGTTACCTAGGTTAGGCCACGTTACCTAGGTCTGCTAGATTGTGTCGAGAGTGCTATATGGGGTATGATTTTCATTCCTGTTTTATCATCTCATTTATTTTCTTAACATCTTTAAGGATATCTTTCATTACAGGAGCAAGAAAGAAGCCAATGCAGAAGTGCCAGGAACTTGCATTCTTTCTAATGGCCAGCAGGGAGCGACTCCTTGAGTCGCAAAAAAAAGTCAGATTGTATAGAAGTCTATGAGAAAATGACTCTACTTCTCATAGTATTACCTCAGTAAACATGAGTTTATGGTCTCAATCGCTAGTTTCAAGTCTTCTTCAAGACAGCATGATGTTTATTGAGTAAGTTATGGTCCCATTTAAATATAAATACACAATAAAGCAGGGTATGTTTTAGGGCGTGGCTACCTTGTTCGCTACCACGGCGTTATCCAGTTTGGGTGTTTTCCGTGGATTCTTCTCACAAAACCCTTTCACAGTGATGAAAGACGACTGAAAATAAAACTATTTCTTCAACATACAGCAACGGGCCAATTACCAATTAGCTCGGAACCCATCGGCTATGTGTGACGACAGATAAGCCTCTATTGGGACAAGGGTTTTCAGTGTAGCCAGCGCATACCCGGGAACAAGACTTCCTTTTTCTGTGCGCTGCTCGATGTTTACAGTCCAATTAGCAACTAATCATGGTTACACCACGTAAGTTTCATGAAATTGAGTGAAACTGGAAGCAGAGGTCAGCTTTACGTGGATGCTGTAGTCACTCTGTTGGTGTGTGTCTCTGCTTATGAGTGTCCGCATGTGTGTCTTAGCCTCGGGCGCCGTGTTGCTGACCTGTTGCATTAAGCTAACGCTACCCAGACATCCATCAGTCCCCCACCCCCACCCAGCAAGTTTGATTTAAACAGAGATAAGCAGAAATGGTTTGAATCATTGAACATGCCGGTTTTGTGTCTGTCTGTCTGTGTCTGTGTGTGTTTATGAGACGTATCCAGTGAAGCTTTGACAAGATTGGCCCATCCGGGAAGAGACAGTCAGCAAACTGAGCAGCCTCTTCTTCAGCTTAAGAGCTGAAGGGGTCCAGAGGAGCATGTATGCTAACATATGCTAACGTTAAGAATATAACCACATCACAAACTAGAGGTCCTAGTTTTGATGGTTATTTGTGTGTTTTTTATTATTTATTTAGCATACATGCTGCCACCCTGAGGATGATGAAAGCTTTAGAGACCATTTGGACCTTTTAGGTTTGTGGTCAATCTGACAGAAACGATTTATAATATGTAAAAAATCAACAGGAACTCTGAAAAACAAAGGAGACCAAAATGGAGGACGCTAACGTATATCTCATTAGCAGTGTCGCAACTTTGTTTAACCTTCTCTTGTTGCAGTATAAACTGCTACAGTTCTGAGACAGCGGTCGATGATAAAAAAAAAACATATTTCAAAAACAAAATCAGTGAACTCATTGTTCCCTTAAGGACCGAGATAACAAGTTTGCTAACTGACAATTAGCAACTGTTAGCAAGCTTGTGAGCTTTAAAATCTTTCTTCAGTAGTTCTTAACTGAATGAAGTGACGTACAGTCGTGAAAACAAGAGACAGACAGAGAAAATAGGAAGTAACGTGAAGAGCTGTTGCGACCGGCTAGCACTTGCCAGCTACAGTAGTTCTCCAACTAGCCTCGTGAGTAGCCCCCGCGTCACCAAGCCTCTAGAACCAAATAATTCACCAGCATGAGCGGAGGAAATTCACTGTGCTACTTCCTGGTGTGACCAGGCAATTTAAGCACCATTTATCAGCTATAACACCATGAAGACTGTCCAAAAGTGTGCTTTCACAATTAGCCTTTTGTGTTTTGCCCCTCTCTATTTCTTTCTCTTTGATAACTTGGAACATGTGGGAGGAAACTGTAACTTAGCTAAGTTATGATCTGTCTTATGATACACACTGCAGCAAATCCCCAGTGACCTCTGCGGTCCCGGAAATAAAGACAATGCGAGATGTTGCCGTCTTTCCTGCTCTCCGCTTCGTGCCTGCAGCCCTTGGGTACTTTTGCTAATGACAGTAACCAGATTAGTTCAACTGGTTCACAGCTGTCTGTTGCAGAGCTGGATTGCATTAGTGCGATAAAAGCGAAAAGGTCAGCTGGACATTAGACGGGGACAAGGCGGGTTATGGAAATACCCAGGGGGGGTCCTAACACACACTCACAAAAATACACCTCAAAGCTGATTCCCTGTGATTAAGTCTGTGTTTGTTGCCTCAAGCTACTTCCACGCTAATGTGGATACATTTGACAGTATATACTGTACACACTTAATCAGCATCTCTGGCTTCTTAAAATATGATATTTAGCACTTCAGGTTCCGTCGTCTCAAAGTCAATGGGTTTTTGGTTAGATAACTGAAATAATGTCTGTGGTTTACACAAGCCAAAGAGATTTTAACGTTTTGTTCTAAAAACATTCATTTCAACAGTAAATACCTCTTTTGGGAATTAAAAAAGGCGTGGTTTGTGGTCAATGTGACAGAAAAGGTTCATAATATATAAACAAGAACTCTGAAAAGCAGAGGACAGAGCCCGAGAGTCAAAAATGGAAAAAGCTATCCTATATCTCATTAGCACTCTTTGTTTAACCTTCTCATGACAGCGGCGAATTAACTGTGCAAACTTATTTTTCCCGCAGCGACCGAGCTAACGAGCTTTCTTGCCGACAGTTAGCAACAGTTAGCAAGCGTGTTAGCTTTGAGAGTTTTTTTTCTCTCTTCGGTAGATCTCAATTGAATGAAGTTATGTACAGTCCTGAAAACAAAGCGGACAGAGAAAATAGAAAGCGGCTCGATTGTTAGCATGGTTAGCGGTTAGCTTGCCAGATAAATGTAGCAAGCAAGCTTAAGATATTTTAATGTTTTGTTCGCAGACATAAACTACAACAGTAGATACCTGTCTTGTAAATTTTTAAGCTTTTAGGTGTCTTAGAAAAGACAGTTTCTAACAAGTGGCTAAACGCCATCACCCCGACTAGTCTGCCTTCACAGCCTCGTTGCGTTAACACTCGCTAATGCGACCATGGTGTAGTTGTTTTACAGCCTAACGTTAGCTTTCTACTTCTGCAGATTGCATTCACGCTCCAAAAAAATCATAAAAGTGGTGTTAATTTGTGAAGATTATGTTGCTGGAGAAAATGTGAGTATCATAAACATTTGTTGGCCACCGAGGTTATTTTCTGCAATGATCCGATGGAAAAATCCCATTGGCTTTTTGTCGAGGGAACTAACTTCCTGAGTTAGCCTTCAGAATTGCGTCACGTCAACAGCTCTCTATATTTTAACACCTGAATCATGAAGAGTGGACATGGCTACAAGATTATTTTCTGAAAGACCTCACATATACTGTAATTGTCATGTGATCATTTATTTTTGGAATCAGATACACTGCAGTCTTCATGCTCGCTCTGAAAGCACTGAATCACATTGAAAACTGCTTAAAGCTGCTTAGTAGCTTAAAGAAAGGATTTTAAAAAGGACACAATTAACAATTGTGTTCAGTTTAACCTTTTTCTCCAAATTAAAGAAAATGGCTCAAAGGGCTCGCTTTCTGCACACAATGTATGTATGCTCTCTGTAGGCCTATTGGCACATCTTTACACCTTTTATATATGCTGTAATCACATAATGTTTGTATATGTTCATGTCTCATTCATTATTACAGCGCATATCTTGCATATTTACTAGAAATATATAAATATATAGACAGTCCCTCTGCAAACTTTCATGTTCCCTGTTTTCAGTTACGTTGTTTTTTACTAATTTAAAGAGGTTTTTTATACGGTGTTTTCCTTCTGCTGCTCTTTATATATTTAAATTTTTGTTACAATGGTCTCCAATATTTGGGCATTAAGATACTGGCCATATGTTGAGGATATTGTGGATGTTATACTCTTTACTTGATAGTTTTCACTTGAAATATTGACTTGATATTTTGTGTAATATTAGTAATAATATTCACTGAATTTTTCAATTTTCCCAGTGTGATCAAACTTATTTGTTGGTGTCACTCAAAATCACTCTTTTGCATTCCCCATATAATCTTGTATTAAGGAACTTTCTTTTGGTCTATTATTGTCTGTATTACTTTATTTGTGACGTACTGTTTGTCTTTGTCTTTTTTAAAAATCAATCATGATATGTGAGTTGTCTTCTGTGTTTTGGTTCCCCTCTTTGATTGGTTGTTACAGCCTGTGGCTTTTGTATAAAGATGTGTTGTTTCACATTGTGAATTCAATGGCGAAGGGCCGGTACTGAAACACTGCGTCTCACATAAAAACAGTGCTGACGGTGTTTTCTGAAGACAAAGTTCATTGAATTATTGGTAAATTCACCTCTCTCTTTCTCCCCCTCTCTGCAGCCATCCTGGTCTACAGAGTATTTCGAAATGAGACCAAGAGGAACATTAAGATGCTTCATGGCATCATTCACCTGCTGGCCCTCATCATCAGCATCATAGGTAAGAGAGAGCTGTACGACGGTGTATGAGGGTCATTGTAGATAAAACAATAACGAAAAACGAATTACAGAGTCTGGAGAGAGGGATATTATTCTGAGAAAAAATATACAAGAAAAAGAAATTTGATATTCTCTGAGATTTAAGTGGTTAATTTACGAGAAAATACCCACAGATTTATGAGAAAAAAATCTCTAATATTCTCTGAGATTATAAAGGCATACATTCTGTTGTGTTGATCCAACCTTGTAAAGTAAAGCAATATGGTTCTTTGACAAAAAAGCATGTTTTTTTTTCTTGAAAATTTGTGACTTTAATCACAGACAATTTAAGATTTTTGTCTTGTAAATGTATGACTTTATAATCTCAGATTTCAGATTTTCTCTCTCGGAATATCTTTCCCCTCCCCAAGCTCTGTAATTTAAAAAAAGCCTACAATGGTTTTAATGTGGCATCGTAGGAATGTGTGTCTGTGAATGTGAAGAAGCTAATTCCAGTGTGTATTTCTGTGTGAGAGATCTTGAGAGAGAGAGATGGAGAGAAAAAGATACCCTAATCATTGTTTCTCTCTGTCTGTGTGTAGGTTTTGTAGCTGTGTTTGATTCCCACAGATCAGCAAAGATCCCAGACATGTACTCTCTACACAGCTGGTGCGGCATGGCTACCATGGTCTTATTCTGCATACAGGTACACACACACTCACACACAGTCATGTTTCCATCACTTTAGAGGACATTACATTGACTTGCATTCATTTCCTGGAGACTTTCTCTAACCCTAACCATAACGGTTACTTGCCTTATCCTAACCTTACCCTAACCTTAAACCAAGTCTTGACCCTAAAATATAAGGATTTACATTATTGGGACTTGCATTTTGTCCCCAAAAAGAAGGCGAGTCCCCACAATGTTGTTGTGTCAATAGGTCCCCATAACATGAGTAATACGAACCCACAAACACACACAAAGTGTAATATAGATTAAAACAGTAAACACTAACTTTTCATCCCTCCATTTCCCCCCCAGTGGGTGATGGGTTTGCTGTTCTTCCTGTTTCCTGTTGCGTCGTCATGGTTACGAGCCTCGTACCTCCCCATCCATGGGTTCTGTGGTGTGGTGCTGCTGGTTATGGCCATAGGGAGCAGCCTGATCGGCATCACGGAGAAACTCCTCTTCAGCATCATGTATGTCTTCAATCATGTCATTCAAACAAAACAAAAAAAGATAATTTTATAATTTATAATAATTTTTTTGAGATAATTGTCTCAAAAGCATTCTACCAGCACAGCGATACTACGGAGGTGAATGGGGTTTCCTCATTGTGTACGTCTCTCTCCATGTACCCAGGTCAACCTACTCTCTGTTCACCCCTGAGGGGGTGCTGGCCAACGTCTTGGGGATCCTGCTGCTGTGCTTCGGGGTGCTGCTGGGCTACATCATCACCAGGGAGGAGTACCGGCGTCCGCCGAATCCAGAGGAGGAGTCTCTGTCCGTCCACTTCAAGACCCTGACCGAGGGGGGGTCGCCCACTACACCTTAAACCTGAGGCTGACGTCTTAACACCGCCCCCCTCATCTTGATACAGTGTGCTGCCAGCAGACTAGCTGGTGTTACATGTCTCTGTTATTACCTAGTTACAGAAAATAAAAGTTTAGGTTTGGTTCAGTAAAATCAATAAAATCACGGACAAGCATTAATGACCAATCCGATCCATCTTAGATTGCTGAACAGACCAGTCAACTTTCACCCAAAAGGATTTATTTACACTTGATTTATTCTATTTCAGAATGAAAAAGAATAAGACAATTGTAAATGTAAAGGCGCAATGCAGTAAAAGGAAAATAGCATCGCAACAAATCAGATTTAATATATCTCTTTGATAGAGAAATAGCAAGGGGTCTGGCGCCTCCTCACTTCGTCTCAATCGAGAACCCAAGAAGCCCAGACTTAGCAATCACAGTTCCTAGTTGTCTCCACATTGAGCCCCAGTGGGAAGCTACATTTTTGAGGCAGCGCCGTGCCTACAGCTGCCACGCAGAAGTATAAATATATAAAAAGAGTGCCTGCAGCTCAGAAACTGTTTGTCCTGGAGTTGCTGCTTTTGGTCCTACAGTATCTTCGGTAGTATCTCTACTGTGGGATGAATGTTTTCGTAGTCCCAACAACATCAACAGAGTGATACGTCTTCTCCGGTAAAAATAAATCCAGCTGATCGATGTTAGGAGTTTAACATTCATGCACATCATATTGATTGTTTAAGTTTATCAATGTAATACTTCCAATCCAGGACCTTCAGTATTTTAAAGAAGCCCTGCGAGGCAAATGAGAAAAAGAGGTTTTGCCAGAATAATCTTTCCAATTGTTCCTTTCATTTTCTTTTCCATCTTTGAAACAGGTGGGGGGAAACAAGTTTTGCCAAGAACAATAGTTACTTTCTTTGCATCTGTGAAAACAGGTTTTAGCAGAGACTAAAAGCATGTATGTTTTCTTCCAGGTGAGTTTTAGTGTACATAACTTGATAACACTATATTACAATATATGAACCTCGTGTTTTAGAGTTAAAAAAAAGAATGGGGTAGTGGTGCATGTCAGCCTCTTGTGGTCAAAACGAGTATTACAATAATCGCACACTAATCTAGACAAAAGTCCCTTCAACTCACCGGCCAAAACTTTTTTTTCACCTGTTTCACAAATGAAAAAGAAAAGAGTTAATTAAACTTTGGAAAATGATCCTGGCAAAACCTTTTTTTTACTTGTTCTTAAGCCATAAACACTTAGAAACACATCTTAGAAAATGGATCACCAGAAAATCACTTACTTGCCGCTCAGTGCTTCTGTAGTATTTGGATCAAGTAGCTCCTGAAGAATCAGGTGTGCCAAATGTTGTATATCGAGCATCCTTGGCACAACAATGTCTTTTCTACTGCATTAAGTTGTTGCTTGAGTGTGCACTGGTAGGCTGTGTCATCTAGGTAAATATAAGTATCTGATTGGAGGGCGAAGAAGCCTTGATGCGGATATCCCCGCTTTTGTACAGTTTGACTCTATTACACACCAGAAGTCAAACTGATGCCAAACATCGCGCTCAAATTTGACCTCTCTCTTCTCTTCTCTTTTCCCAATTTTGATAAGTCACGGAGCATAATAATATTTATTAGTAAAACAAGCTTTTTTGGAAAATCATTTACATCACACTACTTTTGTGGGTCACAACACTATTTCTTGATCTCGAAAAACAAAGTCTGTCCTCTCATTTGATTTTTCCCACGGTATCTATATGTCCCAGATCTAAGTGAAGTCAGTACTGTTTGTCCACAATGCAAGATGCATAAGCAAAATATATTCCATTTGTCCATTAGTAAGCTGTTTGTATTTAAATGGACTGCCAAGTTAACATCTGTACAGTGTGTATTCAGTTGTATGTGATAAGAGTTTGGTTACTTGATGCACTTTGACCTAAGGATGTTAAATTCATATCTTTACTGTGTTTATCAAAATTAAATATAACAAGTATCTACAGTTTTTTTGGGGTTTTTTTTGGCTTGAGTTCAGGACTCCGCACTAGTGCCTAATACAAAGCTCTTACTGAACTTTGCTGAATGTTTTCTGTCTAATGTACTTCTTGATAGTGTCATATTTCAAAGGGAAGTCTTAATGAAAGGTAATGTAACCTGAAGTAAATAAATATGTGTGTAGCGGCTTGAAGTGTTTTGGTCCAGTTGTGTTTTTCACCCGACTCAAACTTCAGATATAAGCAAATTAAATAAATAAAATTAGAATCTGAATCAGAATTAGTTCCGTTTATTTCACCAGAGTATGTTGCACATACAAATAATTTTACATGGTGGATGATGCATAACATTAAACTATCAACACAGTGCAAAAAATAGACCCACCTCAACCAGCTGTAACATTACAAGTTTGACAATGTTGAAAAATTCACTTTCCTCCTGAGATTTAGAGAAGATCGATGCCACTCCTCAACATCTGTCTGTTAAATATGAAGCTACAGCTAGCAGTAGTTTAGCTTTGCATAAAGTCTGGAAAGAGAGTAGGACAGTGTGACGGACACGAAATGTATGGTCACATTTTTGTTTATTTGATGAATATCTGATAGAACTCATTTCTGTGATTTGCTAATCATAATAAAACTTATTTTGAAGTGTATTACTATATATGTCCAGTAGGTGGCAGTGCAGCGCTGTGGTTTTGCCTCGCAGCCCTAGACTTGTACGGTGCGCGTGCAGCGTCTCCTCATAGCTTGAGAAGACGTTGAATGAAGAAGCCACATGTTTGCCCGCCTCAATCATTTCCTGCTTTCTCAGGTTAGTACCTTGTAAAGTGCACCAAATGTGACAAATGAATTGGGGACCAATGTTTAGTGCACATGTTTATATATTACTTTGTGTTTCATGTGGTTGTTTAGTAGCTACGTTGTTTTAAGACTTGACTGTCGAGTGCTAACGCTAGCTAAACTGATAGTAGCCTTGCATTACGTTCCCATGTTTCTTTCTGGCTCTTACACTTTGTACTTTTTGTTTATAGTAAAGCGAATTGACTCTTTATGTTCTGGTAGGTCGTTTCATACTAAATATGTTAATTTATGTGACTGAAGGATGTATATGGGTGTTGTGCATGTTAGTTAGCATTCGTTAGCGGTTCGCTATGCTGTTGGAGCAGCCCCGCCATTTTAAACTGTCTTCCTCACGTACGCCACAGTAGCTGTGAGCATGTTGCAAAAGTGCAGTTAGGAAGGGTTTTGTCCCAAGCGACAACAAATGTGTTGATTAAACATAGTAATGTAACTTGTTAATGTAATGATAGTGGTGTAAACTTTGATTATCTTGTTTGAGACAATTTAATGTATTTTTCCTGTATATGCAATACTGAAGGAACATATACAGGAGATTGTTTTCACTTGGAAAAGTCTGAAATAAATATAGCTTGAGAAGACGTTGAATGAAGAAGCCACACATTTGCCTGTCTCAATCATTTCTCAGGCATAAATCTGTTATCAGGCTCTGTCAAGCTGGGACCTGTGACAACAGCTACTTTTAAAGCTCAATCATTAGCATGTTACTAACGCAGTTCCTGTTTGTGGCATGGCACCCCGGTTCTTGGCGCCACGTAGCTTGTCGGGGCATGTGGCAGTTTGTTAATATTGTATCAGAATAACGTGTCACGTGTCCAAATTGCACCAACTATACCCCAGCCACACACCGGCCAACTGTGATGTAGATCACATGGACAGTTAAAAAAACAATGCGAAAAACATCAAGTTGCGGTTTTATGGGGAATTATGTGCAGGACCATTTCTTGACTGGTAGCAGTATCTACCTGTAATCTTGTCCTCACCGCTGTATTAATCCATTATTGTAATATATGCCAATATTGCAATATAACCAAAGCTACTCTATTACAAATCATAATGCATCTAATGCTGTGCTAGCGAAGCCTCATTCTAACATGTGTGTGTCGTTGCAGTGTGATGTTCCCGTCCACCTGCAGGACAACCAGAGAGGAAGGAGTCTCCGCTCGCAGACAGTGTCCATGCTGCAGGGACGAGCAGGTGACGCATTTAGATCCTCATATTCAAATAGTTCACAGTGTGAATCCTCCAGAGAGTATTACAGGTTTTAGTTTGACATCCTCTCATGTGCTGCTCACCAGGTGCAGACTTTGACCCGCAAGCGCCGGCGCTCCGCTGCTACTGGAGACCGTCCCCAGAAGAGGAGGCGGAGCTCCGTGGCCCATCCTTCTAAACCTGCTGAGACTCCAGAGGTGTCGAACCGGGTCCCCTCTCCTCAGCCCTGCACCACAGCTCTTGACGTTCCTGTCTCTTTGTGTTTTCTCCCGAAGCCTCGGCGCCACCAGACCTGCCGGTTGCCTTCAGCGTGGCCCCCGGCCCTCCTCGACTCTACTGCACCACGATGGCCCTCTGATCCACAACTGCTCTGAGGAAGAGTACCAGCTACACCATCTGTGTCTGCACAGCTTAAACCTGGGACGTCTCATCAAGCAGAAGCTCTGGGAGAGACTGGACCGTCCCACGTTTACAGAGACAGTAGACGAAGACGGACGGGTGCACGTGGACGTCTCATACGGGGTCGGAGTTCATCCTCCGCAATATTTTGTGGACACTTCGGAAGAACCAAGATCTAAGACAAAATAATGATCAAATAAGATCAGAACTGTAAATATTATTGTTGGAAATGTTAAAGTATAATAGTTTAAGTTAAGTTAAAGAATTGTAGTTTAAGTTAAGTTAAAGAATTGTAGTTTAAGTTAAGTTAAAGAATTGTAGTTTAAGTTAAGTTAAAGAATTGTAGTTTAAAGAATTGTAGTTTAAAGAATTGTAAGTATAAGAATTGTAAGTATAAGAATTGTAAGTTAAAGAATTGTAAGTTAAAGAATTGTAAGTTTAAGAATTGTAAGTTTAAGAATTGTAAGTTTAAGAATTGTAAGTTTAAGAATTGTAAGTTTAAGAATTGTAGTATAAGAATTGTAGTATAAGAATTGTAGTATAAGAATTGTAGTATAAGTATAATGATTTGTAGTATAAGTATAATGATTTGTAGTATAAGTATAATGTATAATGATTTAAGTTAAGTAAAACACAAACAGCCTCTGAAAACCAGCTGAAGCACCTTCCTCCACCTACAACCTCCAACATCCGCCTACAAACTAAATAATCCACCTTGAGCTGCTGCCGCCTCCACCTGCAGGTGCTGGCAGACACCTGCCGCCTGAACCTTCACCTGCAGCCATCAACCTCGGCCTCCACCCAAAGACGCTGCCAGATGACTCTAGCTCCACCTGGAGCCTCCTCCATCAACCTGCACCGCTGCCTCCTCTCCTATCGCCATGTGAAGACCTGAGAGGAACAGCAGGGACCAGAGACACACTCGTAAATATCACCTCTCAGATAACAACCAGAAACATAGCTGTGTCATAACATGTCTGGGCTGATGAAGTAAAGCTGCATTCTGTTTACGTTCTCTTTACGTTCACGTTCTGTTTACGTTCACGTTCTCTTTACATTCACGTTCTGTTTACGTTCACGTTCTGTTTACGTTCTCTTTACGTTCCCAATAGGTTCCCTTTACATTCTCTTTGTCCTCACAGCTATTTCCACATGTTGACTGATTGAGATGCTGAACTTCATGGACCAGAGAGAGCTCTTCTTCCTCCCACTCAACTCAAGGTAGAGTTGATCATCCGGATGTTCAGCAGTGTGAGATATTTGGTAGTGTCTCAGTGTGTAGTCATGCTTCTTCAGTTCATCTGATTGTTTTAATGGAGGCTTGTTGATGCGTGTTACTTCAATACAACACGTGTTCTTTGTGGTTTCCTCCAGAACCTGTTGGACTTCACAGACTTCCAGATCTACCAGGAGCTGATCCAGAGCCGACGAGGAGGATCCCTTCTACCAGAGCTGTGTACTAGAGATGCTCCTTCCTCCTCCACATCCTGCACATTCACCACCGACTCCTGCTGCTCCTCTCCCAGACTGAGGGAGCCCAGCCCCTCCCTGTCTCAGTTCCACCACCGCCAGATTAGTGGAAGTCTGAAGGATGCAGAGACGCTCAACCGGAGACTTTAGAGCCTCACGCTTCCAGCCGTGCTCGCTAAATAAAGACGGCCAGTTAGCTGGCTCTGTTACTGTGTACGTGTGAGCCTGTTTCTAATTAAAGTCCATCATTCTGTTTAGTCATCGGATCAGTCGATTGAGTCCACATAAAACAGACACGTTCATATTAGAGATCGTAGTCAGTTTCTTTATGTTTAACTTCAGTTTGCCAGCAGATATATTTACTTACTTTTTACTTTCTGATAAATGAGTTGATATGAATCATTTAATGGTTAAAAATGCTTCATAAATCATCATGTCTGCAGTTAGAAACATCAGTAGTCATTAATAAACGGTCTGGAGTTTCTCAATTCCTAATGAGCCATCAGCCAACCAGAATAATATTTAATAAATCATTAATAAAGAATTCTGTTACACATTCTATGAAGGTGGTGTCTATAATGCTCTATAAGCACAATCATAACATGTGTCTATAAATCTTCATAAGGCATCTATAGGATAATCTCATCACTGGTATCAAGTCATCACATGTGTCTCCTGCATTAAGTTGACACCTGTGAGACCAAATCTGAAGAAACGTCTTCAAGATCTTTTTCTTTCTGGCTGCTTTCAGTAGATATTCTGGATCTTTCGCTGGTCGTGTTGTAAGAACAATCAGTCTATTGAGAAGGAAACTCGTTTGATTGGAACTTTTTTTTTTACGATCCACTGATTTGATATCAAAGTCTTTCAATTCTTCACAATGTGTAGTTGTCAGGAAGACCTTCTTTCAGTGGTCTCTGATTAACACTGCCTGCAGTCATCAGAGTCTTCCTGTCAGTGGGTTTAGTGGTGAAGTTGAATGATCCAGAACTGAAATTTGTGTCAAACTGTTCAAATACATTTTGAATTCTTCCAGCTTTTCTAACTGAAGTCAAGACAAATGTCAACATATCAGTCCCAAACTGTGATGTAATGACCACAGAGGTTATTGTGTTAAAGATGATCCATTTTAAAAAGGACTCATCAAAACTAAAGAAAATCTCTGAAAATCATCAGACAACATGTTAAGCTGAACTGTTTGGATACAACTTGTTGTATTTCTTATTTCAACCACAAGATGGTGCCATGATATGTGAAGCATACACATTAATGTATCATTAATGCAGGTGATACATGTGATCTTGTGATCACCAGTGATGTGATTCTATTATTATAAGATGCCTTGTTATGTTTGGAAATGTATATAAAGTGGTTTGTAACTTAAAGTTGTTGCTCGGCCTCTGAAGAAGACGCGTGTGGAAACGTTTCATCAGTTTGGCTCTTTGCATGAAGAGGTTCTCGATATAACTGTTGGGATAACTGAGACAAAAGGACAAAACTAATTCATATTATTAATATGATTCATATTATCATTATTAAACATTGTAGGAGACGCTGGTAATGATGCACACTGTTTGGCTAATGGATCAGGTAGACTACTACCGACTCAGTTCATCTAGTCATAAATACATTCAAATCACTGCCCGACTTACTATGTTTTATCATATTATATTATTATGTCTTTTATCAAATAATTCTTATCAGAAATTCATATCAATCAGCCCCAAGCTTTGATATTGGATGTTTAAATATAGCCAATTAACAATAGGCTCTCAACTATAAAGTACTTGCACCTTTATATTTTTTTATGTAAATAATATCTTATATTATATATAACTTATTTTATATGTTATCTATACGGAGGGTGCTGCTTTGTTATCAGACCGTGAGGTTTCAACTCCTCCAGTTTTTAGGATTACATGCTGCATATTCCTGAATTGGATCATAAACATGTTAACAGCTTATTTCACTGTCCCCAAATGGCAGATACATAAATAAGCTGTATTTCCAATTAGTGCATGACCGCAAAAGATGATGCATCCACGGTAGAAACCACCAGAGGGGGGGCAGATTTACACATCTGTTTTATTCCTCTTTGTAATGTTCACATGAGCTGACACATTCCTATCGTTTTAAATGTTTAAAAATCATGTTCCTGTTGCTGTAACCGTGCTGGGTTTTAAATATGAACTTATTTTACACAGTGAAAAAAAGCCCCCAGTGAACCAGCTAGCAGGGACCACACCGGGGCCCATCAGCAGGTCGAGGGGTTACATTCTACATGTAAAGCACAACACATTGTTTTATTGTGAGAAAACACAGCTGTCATCGGGCAAATCAAGCACTATGACGAGCCGTTTACCACACTGTATTGATTTAAAATTTGTAACTATTTTTTAACATCTAATTTCTCTCTAACTATAGCCAGGGTTAGATGCCACAGCCAGCAGTTTCCACATCCTCTCACAGCTGGAGGCCCCTGAGCAGAATAAAGGCAGCTCACAGCCAGATGTCAAGGTCTTCATCAGCAACTCTGAAACCAAGCTGCTGAGTCATTAGAAACATAAAAAGAAAATGTACAAAAACAGGCATTCATGTGCATCAAATACATTAAAATAAAAAAAGAAAGCTTCATCCCTCTTTCTGAATTTCCATCTTTGTCGAACCCAGACTCAAAAACTGGCCCCTGTAAATTGTTAGCTAACCTCCTCCCCTTGGTACAGACAGACGTCATCTTTCCATTCTCACACATATTAACCACTTGAATAAGTTTGTAATATTTGTAACGATGGGTCTTTGATTGCAGAGGTAGATAAATGCGGTTTTCTTATTTCTATCCCACAACCGTTGCATTTGCCATCTGAACATGAGAGCGTGCATTAGCTGCAGCTAGCTAAAGGCCCTTTGAGTCACAACGGGATTTGCGCTGCGCTCGCCACTGGGGGTCCACGCACATCTGACAACGTGTTCGCGGAAGTCGTGGAGTACGGAGCGTAATTTATTTTTTAAAAACTTTTACTTTGTTGTCGCCAGCAACGATAATGCATTGGTCCCACGCTAAGAAGCATGCGCTAGCGCTAGCCCTGCTAAGCACAACTGATACGCCGAATCGGTTGTAAATGTGTTTCGGGGCTTTACCGACAAAGGTCTCGATACAAACTCAGACTTAAAGTAAAACCCTTATTTTGCTCAATGCAGCTAGAAGCCGCCGTGGCGCGACGCAAGCCATTAGAAAGAATGTGATGCAGAGCGCAGTGGCGCCGCATTGTGCCTCAAAGTGTCTCAATCAAGCAAACATTAACTCCATCACACCTTTTACCAGCGAAATCTTTCTAAAACGAGACTCTTGCAAAAGCGATGGTAAATCTGCACTAAACTGCTGCATACGTGATATGGTGCTAAAAAAACTAGGCATTTGGTTTAGTTTTAACTCTACAAACTGATGTAGTTATAAAATGCTGCTTGGTCGAGGACGTAACGCTACTGCAGTGGTAGTTAGCCTGGCATGATGTCACAACTGACAGACGCACTGTTAAAGTATGGATTCTCCAGCAGCACTTCAACAGAACACACACATCCAGAGCTTTGCTGTGCCTAGCAACAGTTGCTGAACTCTGATTGGACAATCACTGTTTTGGGGGAGGGGTTAAAACCAAAGGTGAGTTTATTGAGTTACAGACAGTAGAAGGAGCCAACCGAGTCAACGTGTTGTATTAGTTGGGATCCTTGTAGTTTGCATAAAGGACCTTTATGACTACATAATACAAAAAAACTAAAATAACTGAAAAAAATTCAATAACCTTAAAAAGGATTTTTTTTTTTTTACAGGATTTTTATTGGAAAACATGTAAACCCAAAACTGAGCAAAGTTGAACTGACTTTGCTTTTTATTTTTTATCTCTTTGAAATGTTCTGTGAAAGACCCTCAAAATGAACATATAAAATCCAAAAGGAATATACAGTTAGAGAAACAATATTTGTACAGCTTAATACAGATATAACTTAAAAAAGATAAATATCACTTAGTTTTTGTTTTATATACAGCAAGCCAGTGCTTATGCAACGACAGCATCATTCTAGTTTCTCAAACTATGGCTTGGGGCCGGAACCTCAGTGGCACGAGTTTTAAAGTGTTGAGTCATTTCCATGTTAGCGCTTCATTTACGCAGCAGACAAAAGGTGGTAACGGTGGATTTGTGTCTAGAGTAGAGTATCCGCACCTCTAGTGCAGTGAGGGCAATTCAGAGACTTCAGTTTTGAAATATACTGTAAGCCAGAGATGTACACAGAGGGAGGGAAAGTTTTTATTTTTGTGCTTCCTGTCTTTTTTTGAGTTTACTTCTAAATTCTCCCAAATCTTCCTCTTCCCCTATTGTGCTTTGTAATGGCAAGAGCACTCTCGTCCTTCCCTTACTCCCTTTGTCCTTGCGATATGTTCCTTATCAAACATGTATGTTTAACTTCTGCTTTCCTCTTAACTCTCCTGAACAATAAAGGAGTCAGTACGTCTGCTGACAATCTTAGCGCGGCCATTGGCCAGGTGTGCGGAAGTGAAAACGTACGCAGGATTTGAAATTCTATCTCAAGCTACCTTTTCCTTCAGTCACATTTTGTGTGTATGAGGGCATGCAAACCAAAACACCGGGACTTCCTTCAAGGAGAGTGTGTGCTGTTTATTGCGCTTTTCCCCTCTGACTTTCATATGAACTGCATGTGGTACAAACTGCTTCATTCAAGCGTAGCCCGATCTTAATAATTCAATAGCCCCGGTGACTACTGGAATATATGAGTGCACTCATTTCTTTTTAACCACTTTATTAACCCTCCTCCCTTGTCTTTACTTAACGTTTAAACCTTTCTCTACACATTGGACTCTACAAAGGGTCTTTTTGGTTTGACAGGAGAGGTGGGTCCCGGCTTTCTGTCACTTGGTCTGTCCGAGCAGCTGTGGATCACCGGCAGCGTTCTGGCCAGCTTCACATCCAGGTAGGAGGGGTTCTGACTGGCAACTTGCACTGAACGTTCACCCTGAGGATAGTAGTCCGGCTGGTTGTCGTTGTGGGCGTTGTTGTTGCTGCGGTTGTGGTAGGCGATGGAGGATGGCTGGGGTGGACCGAAGCCTCCTTGACTGGTGGGGGTTTTGCTGGGCGAGGTGACGACTGTGTCCACTGAAGACACGGCCCAGGAGCGAGAAGGGCTGAGGCAGGACGCAGAGCTGGAGGGAGCTTGTTGTTGATACTGCTGGTGGCCCCTCGCGGTCCTGTCGCTGACGCCCATAAAAGGAGTGTTCCTCGATGACCGGCCTGCCTCTCCGGGATAAGTCCCGCCTCCGGCCATGTATGTTTCTGACTGGGGAGAGGAGATCAGAAAGAGGTCGTCGTGGTAGCCAGTAACCCCTCCCACGGAGGCCAGATTTGCTGGTGCTTCCATGTGCTGGACCGAGGCTGACGTCCTGAAGCTTGGGCCGTGATTGGCGGGCTGCCCGCCAGCAAGGCTGCCGCTGCTGGTGGAGAAGCGGACGCTGATACTCTGGGAATGGACAAGAGGCCTTGGGGGAAGAGCGGGGGAGGAGGTTGGGTGGGCACTGAGCGGGCGTTGTAGTCCCCCCTGATGGTGGTATTGGTAATCGTGCGATAGTGGAAGGCTATCAGGAGTCCCCATTGACGCCTCGGTAACTTCTATTGGGTAGTATGCTGCTTTGGATTGGTTGCGACTGAAGTGACGGGCCTGGCCAAACCGATTCATCCCCGCCCTCTCCCCTCCTCCTTCTCTCCCATAGGCAGATGCAAGTCTTGCCTGGCAAACAAAGTCAACGTCTACATCATCCAGGGGATACGATCCAGAGCTCAGACCAGCCTGGACCTGCAGGCTAGGCCTGACATCCAAGGGGCTCGGGCAAATGCCTTCCCCCAGCTCGGCCAGTTCTTGTGGCAGTTGGCCAAACTGGGAGTAAGGAGAACTTCCCAAAAGCATGCTGGAATGGGAAGCGGAACTGGGCTGACTGGTTCGGACAACCTGGACTTGGGCTGCTTGGAGCCACTGGCCTTGAACGGGGATCTGCTTTTGGAAGGATCTTTGATTGGACAGGTGGTGGTGTTGCTGCTGCTGCACCCCCTGGATCTGGTCTGAGTGGTGGTGTGCTGAGACGGACTGCGGATGGTAGTGCAGGCCTCCATTTCCTGACAACGCAGGCATACTTTCTGACATTTGGCTGGGTCGCTGTGGCGGGATGAAATGGTGGTAGGAGGTGGACTGAGGAGGAGGCGCAGGGTGACAGGGGGAAGAGGAGGAGGGGGAGTGCGCGGGGCTCGGGAGGTGACGATACAGGTGAGTGGGGGAGAGGGAGGAGGGGGATGGCACGCCAGGGCGGCAGTGGGTGTCGAGAACCACAGGTGGAGGGTGGAAGGAGGAGGGGTGACGATGAGCATCTCCTTCCCTTTGACTCTCCTCTTCTTCTTCCTCCTCTTCCTCAGTAAGCCCCTCCCTGTCCTGCAACTGCAGACAACCTGAGTCTCTGCACCTGGCCTCGTTGATGGACATGGCCGCATTTTGTTGATAAACGGGATGTGACGAAGAAGGGGGAGAGTCCTGTTGCTGTGCGACCTGCCGACACTCATCCTTGACCCGGGACAGCAGGCGCTGGATCTCCCGGTTGAATGGGCTCAGGCGGCTGGCCTCAATCAAGTCCTCCAGGGCAGCGTGGAAATGTCTGAATGGTGAGAGAGAGCACAAGCATGGAGAGGAATAAGATTTCAGAAGATGACCAAACAGTTCTGGGGACTCCCTGAGAGGAACTGCCAACTGGGGAGCTCCCCCTACATACTTTTAAGTGCTCTTTCTCTGCTCACCACACCAATAGCAATAGTGACATAACCATAGACAGTATATAAGAAGTGGACGTAGTTGTCATGACATCACCCATTGGTTTGAGTGCCGTTTTGAAGCCTCGAGTTCGGCATTGCGGTGGTCGCCATCTTGGATTACGGTCATCGCCATCTTAACTTTTTGCAACCAGTGATTGGAAGTTACCAGATTTGGACTATTGAGGAGTGACGTAGAGACACTGTGTAGACAGGGCTCTGGCAGAAGTGGCGACCTGTCAATCGCAAGGTAGCCCTGCCCTAAAAGCATACCCTGCTTTATGGTCTATTTGACTCTAAATTGATCATAATTTACTAAATGAACATCATGCTGTATTGAAGAAGACTTGAAACTAGAGATTGAGACCATAAACTCATGTTTACAATGTTTACTGAGGTAATAAATCAAGAGAGAAGTAGAGTCATTTTCTCATAGTCTTCCATACAATCACACTTGTTCTGGTCATTGAAGCTATTTGAAGGAATGCCTTCCACAGGGGTTTTATCTTCAGAAGAGGAGGTTTGCTGCCTAGTCAAAAGGCAATTACACACTAATATTTCGTAGTTTTGTAGTTTAGCATGACTGAGGTAGTCAGTTTCCTCAGGACAACTGCCCAAAACATTCATATCCTTCAGCTGGATGTTGATTAAAAAAACCCGCCTATTACATGAATGCACAGTTCATCTAAAGGGAGCAGTTCATGATTTTGTTAGGGTTTGTCCTTATGTCGCTATGGTTACCTGTGTCCACGTTTGGCGCGGGCTCGGGCATAAAAGGCTTCGTAGGATTTAGCTTTCAGCTCGAGAGCCCTGGTGGCAAAATCCTCCGCCAGGCCAAAATCCTGCAAGTAGATAGAAGAGAATTCACGACAATGTGTCAGAAGGTCGGGTCATTTTTAGACCACGAACTACAAATGATGTGATGATTCATCTCCAGTGTGTGCCTCTGTGTGTAGGAGAGAGATGGAAAGAGACTCACGTTCATCTTGCGGTGGCAGCGAGACAGGTTGAGCAGCACGCACACCCTCAGCTGTCTGGACGACTTCAGCTCGTCCCCGGGAAACTTCTGGAGAGCCGACTGATAGGAGTGAGCAGCTTCCCTCACTTTACCTTGCTACAAATACACACACAGAATACTTACAATATCAGATAAATGTGTGTGTATGTGTGTACATCTGATTAAATGTGAGTTTGCTGTGTGTTACCTTGTACAGTCGGTCTCCCTCTTGGATCAGTTTACTGAGCAGAACCATTAAGATGTCTGGTTTAGAGGTTGCCATGGCCCAGGTGGCTGGTCCTACACACACACACACACAGACGCACATTTTATTACCTCTGCAAAGAAGATTACTGTAGGTGTTCACTCCTATTTCTATGAGTTGGCAGTAAAACACTTTAATTTTAAAACATGTTATTCATTCATATATAACATTTTATGTTTTGGCTTTTAACCACTGACGGTCAAAAGCAAAAGTGGATTCCTTGGTTCCACACAAATCAGCAAGATCCATGCCCTTATTCCTCTTAACACATTTACCACCATCTTGACTTTTTTCATTTGCTTTCTCTCTAAAAATGAGGTGAGAAGATGGATACCATTCTCTACACTTCTGTATGGTAAATATGAAGCTACCGCCAGTTAGCTGAGTCATGTATCTACCTATCTTGGCTCCCTTTTTGAGCAGAGCGATGACTGCCGAAGTGTTTCTGCAGCCGACCGCCCGGTCGAGAGGACGCATCCCGCTGCAGTCCACATGCTCCACCGACGCACCGTGATCCACCAGGTGCTGCACCTGATGCAGAACAGGACACAAAGAAAGGCAACATGTTTTAGTGATGTAAAAATACTTGTGATGTTCAGATTTCTTAGCTAAAATATTTTTTGCTTATGTTATCAATTAATATTAGTAATAATAATATGAGGAAAGCACCCATTTAGCTTAGAGTATGGCAGTGGTGGGCCGTCAGGGCCTGCAAGGCCTTCTCTGCTGGCCTAAACAGAATCACAAAGCTATATATATTTAAAAAAAAAAAAAAAAAAAATCTATTTTATAATTTAATAATTTTTCTTAAATACACTACATGTATTATAATTTATAAAAATATTTTTCCTATTATCTTATTTTCTCATTGCACAGCTACTGTCTTCCTCAGTTGCTCTGCTTCCAGTGCAGCTTGTTTTAAGTTGAGCTTTTATCCAATCAGATTTCACCTCTGTGTCTCTAGGTAAGAACAGAGGCCCCAGGCCTGCAGAGTCTCACCTGCAGCCAGTGCAGATTAAAGTAAATGGGGACGATATTGTTGATTGTCATAGTGTTCAACCAATCAGATCTTTAGTTTGACATGTTGGGCGTATTCTTATTCTTATACATGCCGCCAGTGTCGTGTGTAGCTTTCCCGCAAGGTACAGAGTGTGCTGTGATTGGTCAGTGGGCGAGCATGTGACTATCGTGAAACGAAACTTAACAACCAACAGAGGCTGATGGGTAGTGAATCACATCACGTGATGCAGCTCAGCCAATCAAAATGCATTCTGACTGAGTGAGATGCACCATGACAGAGGTACCTGAGCCGAGGAAAGACATTGCAGAGCAGTACGATCAATGCTGAAGTTGAGAAAGTAAAATCCTATAATAATGTCTTTGGGTTGCCACTTGTCATTAAGGAATGACTGTGGATCCCACAGCCAGACCAGCTGAGAACATTATATTTTCCTGAATTTAAGCTTTTGCATTTTCTAAATGCTCTAGTGTTATTCAAACGACTCGTACTGAACGGTTTAATACGAAGATGTACATAGTTACAGCCTTAAAAATGAACAACAGCTGTGGCGCCACAATGTGGTTATAAGGTGGTATTTCAGCTGCAGGACAGCAGTGAAGGCCCAGGTATAAAATGCATGGCCCGCCACTGGAATATGGACACATCACAGACTCTGCAGGACAGGTAAGGCAGGGGCCGACACATTCATTTTATAATCTGGTAAATATGAAAACTGCAGTTTTACACACCACTTCTGGGTCACCACGGAACGCAGCCAGATCCAGAGGTGTCCGTCCACTGCGGTCGACGTGGGTTGTGGCTGCACCTCGCTCCACCAGCTCTCTGACCAATGGGAGCTGGCCTTTCAGACACGCCCAGCTCAGCGGAGTTAAGCCTTCCCTGTCAGTCTGGTCGAGAGAGGCTCCTAAAGACAGAGAGAGAGAGAGATTAATCTCAGTGTACATTAGAGTCGTATGCATGGATGGCGCCCCTATGGATGGATGAAGCCGCTAATGATGGATGGATTGCACCCCTATGCATGGTTGGCGCCCCTATGCATGGATGGAGCCTCTATAGATGGATGGGGCCCTTATGGATTGATGGAGCCTCTATAGATGGATGGCACCCCCTATGGATGGATGGCACCCCCTATGGAGGGATGGCACCCCCTATGGAGGGATGGCATCCCCTATGGATGGATGGCACCCCCTATGGATGGATGGCACCCCCTATGGAGGGATGGCATCCCCTATGGATGGATGGGGCCCTTATGGATTGATGGAGCCTCTATGGATGGATGGCACCCCCTATGGAAGGATGGCACCCCCTATGGATGGATGGGGCCCTTATGGAAGGATGGCACCCCCTATGGAGGGATGGCATCCCCTATGGAAGGATGGCACCCCCTATGGATGGATGGCATCCCCTATGGAAGGATGGCACCCCCTATGGAGGGATGGCATCCCCTATGGAAGGATGGCACCCCCTATGGAAGGATGGCATCCCCTATGGAAGGATGACGCCCCTAGCATTTCACTACAGCACCAACACCTAGGGCCGACTCTGGTTGCACCTATTGTTGATGCGATTGTTAATACTGTCAATGCTAGGGGGGTACCATGATCCAGTAGCAGCTGGGCTGTGTTCATATGTCCCTCCGAGGCTGCCGTCATCAGGGCTGTTCTACCCTGCTGGTCCACCATGTTCACCTCCACCCCGTGACTCAATAAGAGCTCCACCACCTGAGCGAGAGACACAAACGGAGACGGACGCTCAGCATTTCTGGAACATTAAAACGTGTTTATTCTATGTGTGTGTGTATGTGTTCTGTGTGCTCCACTGTACCTGCAAGTGGCCACGTCTCACAGCGCTGAAGAGGGGAGCCATACCCCGCCTGTTGCATTGCTCAATGGCAGCCCCCTGATCCAACAACAACCGGCAGACAGCCAGCCTGCCGCTTCCTGCCGCTGCCGTCAGAGCTGACACAGAGACACAGACAGATACACACAGTTGGAGACAGGTTTCCTATATGCACACATGCACGATCTTAAAATCGATCTCAAAATCCTATGAAATGGGGGTCCGTGCTCTAATTTTTTTCAGTTTAGGGGTCCTTTGAGGTGAAAAGCGCTTGGGCACCACTGTGTTACAGCATGAGAAGAACTATTACAAATATATTCTTTAAGGTAGATTTTATTTCAACCAAATAAGACAAAAAACACTAATATTATATAATATAAGAAATTGATGTTCCAGAAATAAAGGAGACAATGGTGTGTGTAACTTGAGTGAGTCGCAATTCTGAAGAAGAGAAAAATGTTGTGAGACGATGGGGAGACATACAGGACTCCATAATATGTTGCACTATTAGAAGGACAGATTAAAGAATAATGAAGGGTGTGAAGACAACCAAATTACTTACTTTCACTAGATTTGAACACTAGATTTAGTTGGCCGTTAATTTAAGTTGGACTTGATATATTTCATTATTCTCAAGTAAGTTTTTACAGCTTCTGTAAGACCAATACAGATTGATTATTTTTGTTCTGAACCTGGTAGGGCTGCACGATTATGGCCAAAATCATAATTATCACGATTATTCATTAATTTTAGGGACATCTTTTTATTGCACTGTCACGTTTAAATGAACAAGAACACTGCTTCCACTTCCATTGTTGTGCTACATTCAGGCTAATGTACAAATCTTTGCATCAGACTGGTCCTTATCACAGTGCGTCTCGTAGAAGGAAAATATAAATAAAATAGTATCAACACTTTTTACCCAAAATTAAATCAACAGAGCACTGCTTTCACTTCCATGTTGTGCTACATTCCAGCTAATGTACACGTCTCTGCATCAAAATAAAACGTATCACCTGAAGCAAAATATAAATTAAATGTTTACCCAAAATAAAGGGCTAACTAAAAATAAATATGTGTGTTGCTCACAGTATTTATTGGACACATGTCTTTGGCCAAATGAAATGCGATTGCATCCGTTATTTCAGTGTGTCTTTGGGAGGTGGATGGATACGCTGTCGCGCTGTGCAGGGTCGCTGTTATGGTTTTCTGGGTTGACGTTGGACATGGACGTAGATTCAGTGAGGTAACGTTAGCTTTGGCCTTAATGCATTCGTCGTACTGTGGTGTGTGGTGATTTTTCAGGTGGTTGAACAAGTTAGTTGTATTGCTATGCGGCGCAGACACAACTCGAACGCACTCTGTGCATATGATTTGTTCTTGGTTAACATCACTTGCCCTAAATCCAAAAAACTTCCAGACAACGGATGATGATCCTGACATTTGATTTAGCTTTCACACGACACCCGTGACCGTCTGTTCTGTTGTCTGTCTCTCTTCTACTAATAGCGGAGTCGACTGCAGACAGAACTTTTTTTGAGGCTGCCGCTGCAGGGTGCGCGCATGACGCCTCCCATCTCGTTCGCCCCCTGGTGGTTGGCTGACTGTTAGTTGAGGAAGCGCTTGATTTGATATGTAGCAGAGCACGCATTTTAAACGTCAATATCGCTGACGATCATGCTCATTTAATTGTGGCAGCCAAAATCGTGATCGCAATTAAAATTCGATTAATTGTGCAGCCCTAGAACCTGGTAAACTGAGGCTTCTGTGTCGTAGGGCGAGATTTGTACCGTAGTGCTCAGCCTCCACCACTAGAGGACATTGAAGGGTAGCACAGCAGCAACTGACTAAAAGTATACTTACTTTGTGGTAGTACTGTGAATGCCAAAAATGCAAAAGGTGATCCAGTCAACCCTGACAATGCAAGTCAACTTTTCACTGACTGTATTGTGTTGCAAGATATATACAAATATGTAACATTACATGTGACTTCGGCTTTGATTCAGTTGACTTCCAGCAAATCATTCGGAGTCCTGCAGTGATGTACTTGTACTTGTACTAGTGATGTACAAGTGGGTTTAGTTTTGTCTCATCTTTACACTGTTGTAGTGCAGGATACATAGGTTATTACAGGCTATAGTTGTATATGTGCAGTGGTGCAAACTCATCAGGAGAGAAAAAGGCGACAAAGATTTGAACCCACTCGGGGAGTCCTGATGTTTTTTTATTTTTGAAGTATCAGTTTTGAAATGTGGATTTATAGTTGATTTTAGCATGACGATAAAGTGATAAAAAAATCACCCTCGAATTAATGTAATCTTACTTCTATAAAAGAAATGTAAGGACATCAGGTTAGAGCACTTGAACAAATGCTACTTGACATGAACCCCACCCGGAAGCACCAGGGACAGAACGACAAGGGGGAAGAAAGGCAGAGGACTACAGTTTTGATGCCTCAAGCCTTTGGCATTTTGGCCGTCGCCATTTCGGTTTTTGGTCGTCACCATCTTGGTTTTTGGCCTAACCCTAACCCGCTTCATGGTCTGTCTCTAAATGCACCATAATTTACGAAATGAACATCATGCTGTATTGAAGAATACTTGAAACTAGAGATTGAGACCATAAACTCATGTTTACTGAGGTAATAAATCAAGAGAGAAGTAGAGTCATTTTCTCATAGACTTCTATACAACCGGAGGAGTCGCCCCCTGATGGACATTAGAGAGAATGCAGGTTTACGACACTTCAGCATTGGCTTGACTTTTCCGAACCTGAAGTTGCTGCCTGTTGTGGCCTAGGGCTTTGTGAACACTGTAATCCACCACTCCCCTTAAGTAAGATAAACTGCAGCACTTTATTATGTATATATATCGGATCTTCATAGCTATTATGTTTAATACATTTGTAATAAATATACAGATCAGTAAATTAGTAAAAATCTGATCAAATCAGTAGTATTATTGCAGTATTAGCAACAGTCCTGAAGTATCAAAATACCCATGGTATCAAAATATTAGTAGTACAGACTAGTGGCGTAGTATTCGTGCAGCGTGAACATTTGCTGTAGACAGTTCTTGCAGTACCTGTCTCTCCCCACAGACTGTCGGGTGTGTTGATCTCAGGTCTCTCCTCCTCTTCCTCGTCTTCCTCCGGAAGATCCAGGAGGTACGACACGATCTACACACACACGGCACAGTAACGACCGTTACAAACACATCACGAATAGAAGATCATGATTCACACCATGTTAACACCATGTTATTAAAGTGTGTGGTGCGTGTGTAGGTGACCTCGGCGTGGCCCGTGCTAGCCGCCGCGATCAGAGCCTGCTGCACCGCCTGGCACCGGCTCGCGCAGCTCCAGTCCACGCGCCTCAGCAGGAAGCGCAGCACCTCGAGGCGGCCTCGCTGAGCCGCGTGCACCAGCACGCACCGGCCCGAGCTGTCCACGTGGCCCGCCTACAGGGCGCGGGGAGAGAGAGAGAGAGAGGCTTAGAGGAGGCGCCCTGTGCACCTGAGACATGGAAAGCTTGTTTGCAAGTTGGGTATTCTACCTAAACACCTACAATAAACTACCGTACTGACGGGCTGGGCTAATGGGATGCAGAATTGTTGAGAGACAATGGAAATCTGTCGCACCGTTCTGTTTGAACTCATCCAACACGGCAAGTTATTTACGAGTCGTATTAAGACTCTTAGGACACAAAGACCTGTTTTTGAAGACATGAATTCCATTTGTTTTATTATTTCATTATTCTAAATGTGGTTAATTCTACTATAGGGATTCAAATGCTGGTCTTCTATATTGGCATATTTCTCAAATAATCTCAATATTAGAAATTGAAAAGGGAAACAATAAGTTTACTAGGTAACCACAAAGTAATGTCAGCATTACAATAAAGAATGTTGTCGTAAAATGAGTAAGGTTAGCATAAAAATAAGAAAGGTTAGCAAAAAATAAGTAATGTCGTAAAATAAGAAATGTTAGCATTAAAAAAATAATGCTAGCATAAAAATAAGTTAGGTTAGCATGAAATTAAGTAACGTTGTCTTATGAATAACTAAAATAATGTTAGCATGAATGAAATTCTTGATGTTTGCCTGCCATACAAGTATAGCAGCACAGAAGCCCACTCATTCTGGATGCTATATTAGCAGCGTCAGCGTGTATGAAAATCCTGCTGTTATGATGCAAAAAGCTCATATTAGATGACTGCAGTGACTAAAAAAAGTCAGGTATTTTCATCAAAGACACATGAACAATATTGGTTACTGACACATTCACATGGGCTTCTTCAGATGAAGCGAGAGGGCAAAGAAAGGTTCAAAAAGGTGGATGAGAATCCTTGGGTTACAGCTAAAGCTGGGGTAGTTTTATTTTGGCCTCATTGGGGAAAAAATCTATACTAACCTTTCAGCTTATTGTAGCGAAGAGCATTTCAGAGATGGAGAGAAAACGTTGCTAACATTTTAGCCTCCTGCTAACCCGAGGCTCACGGCTGCTCGGCACATCAACGCATGCTTTTTCCAAACTTGCATGAATGTTCAAATAATCCAAAACATGCATTTTTTTATGCTACTATTTCAAGCAGACATAGGTGGTCCATTATTGTGACTTTCAGGAATATCAGACCGTAAATAAATTATGCAAAAATGCAAAGAAATCCAAACTGTTCACTTTCCATTTCTTGGCATGTACTTCATTTGATGTACTTTTAAATTGATTGTGTGCTGACGAACCTGTATTGTAACACTATGTCATATTATTGTTGGTGTTTTTATTTGTTTATGGAGATGTAGGGGGTTGTTGGTAATGGCTGTTCTAAATTTGTCATAAGTAATGTTTATACCTCTGCTGCAACTGATCTCTTCATATAAATACAAATAAAGAGGAAGAAAAAAGAAAAGACAAAAACATTTTCGGAGACGCTGTCATTCTTGATACGACCACTGGATGACACTGAAGTACACATTTTACATTTCAAAGTGTAAACTCTGCACATGGTGGCTTTAAATCTTCTAAGTCACAACATCTAGAAAGGTAGACAGGCACCTTAGCTTTGTGCTGACTCAGCATGCTGACGATGTCCAGATGTCCAGCCGCTGCAGCGAATCCCAGTGCGGTCAAACGGTCCTGTGACTGAGCATCCACCTGGCAACAACACAGAAGCAACACGTTTGGTTGCGATACTGGCACAAACTTCCGATCACAATGTTTCCATACAAAAATGTAAAAAAATATAAATATATATTTTTGTACCTGAGCTCCGAGGTCGAGCAGCAGCGCCACAGCATCGCTGTGGCCCAGGTGAGCGTGGACACACAGCAGGGGGGCGTTGTTGAGGACATCGCTACGGAAATCCACATCAGCCCCCCCCATAATCAGCAACCTGCTCACCTGTACGAGTAGGGATTCAAGTTACATTCCACACGTACTAGCAAGTGTGTGTGGATGTGTGTGTAAAATGTTACCTTGATGTTGGGGGTGTAAAGGTTGCGCAGCGATGAGAGAGCAGGGCTCAGGCTCTCCGTGCTGTAGGACAGCCACAGCCCCTGCAGAACTGAGGAGGAAACCCCAAGCTTCTTACTCAGACCCTGAGGAGACGAGAATAGATGCCACAGAAACAAAATTATTAGATGGATAATTGACTGGTAGATTTACTGTATATGGATATTTTCTGAGTTAATAAATAAAGCAACATGCTGACAAACTGTTCAGAGGTTAACTTGTAGGTGGCACTCACTTCACAATTGTTTTAACCACACATGACATACACACGGCTCTAGCTAGCTAACACGACACATGGAATTCCTGAGAGGAATGTCATAAAAATAAGTAATATTAGCATAAAAATAAGTAAAGTTTACATCAAAATTTTTAACGTTATCTTAAAAATCAGTAACGCTAGCATATAAGTCACGTAAGCATAAAGAAATAAACAATGTAACGTTAGCATGACTGAAGTTAGATGCACAGAAGCCAACTCATTGTGGATGCTACTGTATATCATTACGAGATTTAATGGTATTTCAACCCCCGTGTGTACATTTATAAACAGCATATAAACACCTAAGTTTTACCAACGATCGTTCATGCAAACAGGAAATTGGCATTTATGTTTTTCTAGTTGGCGATCTCTGATAATGTGCGTTGCCATCTTCGATTAGGCTGTCGCCATGTTGGTTTTTTTCACAACCAATGAACAGAAGTTACCATATTTGGAATGCGGAGGAGTGACGTAGAGACGCCGTATACGGCTCTGGTAGCAGCAGCGACCTGTCAATCACAGTAGCCCCGCCCTAAAGCATACCCTGCTTTATGATCTATTTGACTCTAAATGGACCATAATTTACTAAATGAACATCATGCTGTATTGAAGAAGACTTGAAACTAATGATTGAGACCATAAACTCATGTTTACTGAGGTAATAAATAGAGAGAAGTAGAGTCATTTTCTCATAGACTTCTATACAATCTGACTTTTTTTTTCCCGTCGATAAAATGCATGTTTGAAGACACTTCGGCATCGGCTTCACTCAGCAGAATCGAAGGTTGCCGCCTGATGCTGAGCCACTTAAAGACTGTGTGTGTGTGTGTGCTCACCTTGTAGATGTGAGCCTTCAGGATGTGATGTCCTAGCTCCAGCGTCTCCTGTCGGTTCAACTTTCCTTCTTGCCGGCAGAGCCAGAAGGCCAGGAGAGTGTGACCGCTCCTGGAGAGAGGAGAGACAAAACAGACAGCTTAGGTGAAGACGTCCTCTTTTCTTTTTCCACTCTCTCACGCTGTCCGTCGGTGTACCTGGGGTCGCAGAGGAACCTGTCTTCCTGACCCTCCTCTCTCCACATCAGCCACTCCCTGAAGGAGGCGTGGTTCAGCATCCTGCTGCCGTCGCTCCGCCGCAGCAGGAAGGAGGAGAGCTGCTCCAGACGGTGTGTAAACTCCCCCCAGTGCAGCGTCCCTCCGGTCAGAGCACCCGCGTTCACCACCTCAAACAGCTGGAGGAGGATTCAAGGATCATTTGTTGTCATTATGCAACACAGGGGACACACAACAAAGACGCAGTTGTAGCCCATTTGCAACACAAGAAAAGCATGACAAAGAAAACAAAATGAAAACAGTAGTGCATTTTTGGAATTTGCAGTCACATTTCAAGTGTATTCATATTCCATTTTCAATATCTCGAAGATATGTCAACAAGGCTTATGGTGTGTTCACACTTAACGGGAAGAGGAACTTTTCACGTGGCATGATTACATACAAAGTCAATAAAAAAAAAAAGAAGAGGATGTCACTTGTGTACAGATTATAAAGCCCTGTGAGGCAAATTTGTGATATACAAAATAAATTGAATTGAATCCTGTTGTCCCTGAAGTCCTGACATTGTTGAATCAGAACGGGTCAGACCAACTTTAACCAAAAGTCTACAGCCATTCTAGCAGATCTGTGAGGCTGTACTCTGGCAAAGCAATGCTTTCAGCTCAATGCTAACATCAGCATGCTAGCACGCTTCCGATGACAATACTTGCATGCTGATGTTTAGCAGGTTTAATGTTAAGTGCTGATGGGAATGTCATTCGTTTGGCAGGCATTGGGTCTGAAACAAATTGGACAAATAAAAAGTTTGACGAGATGATGGCGTTGGAGGAAAAGTTAAGGTTATAGCAATGTAATATACACACACACACACACACACACACACACACACACACACACACACACA
>NW_022280136.1:910525-922297 GCF_004355925.1 Anarrhichthys ocellatus
ACACACACACACACACACACACACACACACACACACACACACACACAGTGACGTGTGTACCTGCTGGTCGGTCAGTGGGTGCAGCGACGCCACATTAACGTTGAGCAGCGGCAGAACTCTCTGAAAAGACGACTGGGTGGGAAACCGCATGTTGAGCTGTAGCAGGTAGACTTCTGCTAGACTCACGGGGACCACCTACACACACACACACACACACACACACACACACACACACACACATACACGCAGAGAGATTTAGTCTTCCTGTAGAGTGTATATCAAACTCAATCCTGGGAATGTCTGCCTAGCCAAAAAGATAATAATTAAGAGACTATACTGGTACATAACTAAATGACATACACACATCTAAATGAGACAGTAATGTATTATTTTATTTGTGTTGAAACAAAAAAATAACGAATTGAGTAACAGTTCAATTGCTTTTTGCGCTTCCTCGTCAAATGACATTTCGATCACTTGCCATTATTTTTAGCGTATTGTGTTTAAAAAAGCCTGCATATATGCGCTATTTTTGGTGGAAAAACAGCTTTCAGCACTTACTCGTCAGATAACATTTCAACCGCCATAAGCCTAACAATTTTTCTTGCACTTCATCTGACACTTCAAACCCTTTTAGTGGCTCAACTTTAACAGCCTCTTCAACTGCTTTCTGTGCTTAAACTGCAACTCACATACAAGAGCTCACATGCAAACAAAGTTTTATGAAATTGTATTAATCTTTTGTTATGTTTAGAGTTTTTAGAATTTTTTAAGTAAGCTAGCACACTTTTTCCCAGAAGATTTAGCCACTGCTACTTCAACTATGATTGAATAAGAAACAAAGTAACATAACCAAAACAAATACAAAGTAAGTAATTGTCCATTATAACTGACTAACCTGAGTAATGTTATTTTCCTACAATCTTTGTTTCATTTCACCTCCAACCCACCCATTCCTCACCTTGAAGCTGGAACTCTTTAGGACCAGGTATCCCCCCTCTATCAGATCCAGGGTCAGTTTCAGGTAGAGGTACGAGCCCTTGCTCAGGCTCTTCAGGTGGCCGATGAGCTTGGCCAGCGCCGTGTTGTCGAGGCGACCATTGCTCAGTGACACGTTGCTCTGGATCTCTGCACTGCTGTGGATACGCTGCATCAGGTAACCCTGAGAAAGAAAATAAAAAATAAAGACGTGCATAGATGTACAGATAGATAGAGAGACACACTGTGTGCATGTTACCTGCAGGTCCTGGTCTATGGCGTTGTTCTCCTCCATCCTGTCCAGAGAGATGCAGTGAAAAGGTAGAGAACGAGCGATGTCCTGATTGACAAAAACACAGAAAAAAAGATTTATTTTAGGTTGTTTAGCTCCATGAGTTTGTTGAAAGTGTCGTGTTAAAACAAGAACCCTGTTTAACTCTTAAATATTTGCTACATTAAGTATGATAAGAAAAAGATTTATTCCTATCTGTCATAACCCTGCTGGCTGTTGAATATACTTTAAATGTTACTTTAAATGTTGCGGGAAAAAAAGGGCTGACATGTAACCGACATGTTTGGCAAATGCAACGCTATCTCCGGTAACATTGGCTAAGGCTGCTTGAGTGTCAGCTTTCCAGAATCCAATAAAGAGCAGGACACGGCCCCTCACGTTATCTTAATCTCTGATAGCATCTACAACGAGCTTCCACACAGTGGGGAAAATACCATGTACTTTTTTAATGTAATCCGTAACCCTATAAACTAATGTAATGTAATGACAAACGCTTTACTTTTCCACTGTAAGCTAGTTGTACTAATGTTGGCTTTACTTTACTACTGTAAGCTCGTTATGCTAATGTTGGCTTTACTTTTCCACTGTAAGCTAGTTATACTAATGTTGGCTTTACTTTACTACTGTAAGCTCGTTATGCTAATGTTGGCAGCTAACGTTAGCGCAGATAAACACACAGTTCAAAGCATTCCTTACACTGAAAATCTTTGAATCGTGTTTAGTTTTTTGCTCTTTGTGTCACGTTTTAGTTTTGGATAGGATAAAAAAAACATTAATCTAACATGCTCCAAACTCTTGTGATACCAAGTTTTGTTCACTACAGCCCTGTGCACACTGTTACAGTATTTTTGCTGTAATTCTTGTTTGATTTTTGAAGAGAATTTGATGATCACCACATATGGTGAACTTACATGCAGCTTTAATAAATGCATAGTTTAACAGAACATCCAACAGCTGTTGTCTGAGTTCTGTTTTTGTGTGTGTGTATACCTGCTGACCGGTCCTGACAGTGGTTATGACCTTCAACCAGGAAGGAAATTTCTGGACGTTTCGGGAAAGGAATGAAGTCAGTGCGTCGCCGTAGTCCGGCCGGTGGAACTCTGCCTCATTCAGCCCATCAATCAGTATAATAAGCCCTGCCCCATCCACGTGCAACTTCCTCTCTGGAAAAAAAAACCAAACAATATAGAACAGAACACATTGAGTATTATATCCTTGACTTTTACAGAAGAGAAGCAAGCATCAATAATACAGAGCATCCCTGGTGTACCTCTGTAGAGAGCGTCCAGTGGTTCTAGTATTCCTCTCTGGAGGGCGGAGCTCGGATCCTGGATGCAGGAGCGCAGACTGAGCGTGCTCTGTAGCTGTGGCGTGCGGTGCAGCAGCTCCCGATAGGCCGACAGCTGGGGGGCGTCACTGAGCATCGCCGCCATGTTGTGGACGAACTCCGGGACCAGGCAGGTGTGACAGTTATCAGCTTGACAGAAATGATATGCGACTACCTGCGAGGTCAGACAGGAAGAGATATTTGCATAGTTTGTGGATTTTAGCAAGACCTTTGAGCTTGTTGTTGCTAATTTCTTTACCAGCCTTTTAAGTTTCCACCGGACCAACAACAGTTTGCACGCAGCAGCAGGTTAACTATGCTAACTACAGTATAGTGGCTCAAAACTCCATAAGATCTAAAATATTTGGGGGTCAAATGGAAAACGTTCTCATTTTCCAAAATATACATGCTTAATTAGTAATGAGATTGATACACTCATTTCTTTACGGAAAGCAACGGCAATGGCGGCGCATGTACATGCTGTGGCCGGTAGCTCCCATGAATTTTGTTACATTTTTGTCATAATTTCTTGTCTTTTTGTCTTTATTACTTGAGCGCTTGTGGAATATGACAGAAAAACTCATCAACATCGGAGAAGGGAGCGTAGGCATTGGATTCATTCGTGGGGAGCGGACCTTGAGACGATCACCACCCGCGGCCGAGCACCCAGCCAGACCTGCCGGACCAAACGCTACTGAGCTACGGAGTAGAGCCGAGTCTGAAGCTAAGATAACACAGCTAGGACCTGAGGCTATTCCACCCCCCAATCTGCTCCTGGATAATGTCCGGTCGCAGAAAAACTCAGGCAAACCCAGAAACGGGCATCTGATTGTTGGTGCTCAAGCCGAATTATTAATGTGAAGATGTTGTTTGTCACGTTTTTACTTGTGTAGCGAATGGGCTACAACTGCATTTTGTTATGCAGCCCTGTGTTGCATAATGACAATAAATGATCCTTGAATGAATATGTAGCTGGAGCTAGCAGCTACTTAGCTTAGCTTAGCACAGAGAAAGGAAACAGCTAGCTGAAGTTTTTTTACGGGGGGGTTGTGCACCAGACTATTTCTTGGCCGGGTGCAGTGACCTCCTAGTGTGTTCGCTGGTTGCCTGGCAACCTGAAAACGATGACAAGACCTAGATGTGAGTAATGACGTGTTAATTTAGAAATTTTAGAGGTGCTGGCGGGTGGATCGTGTTACCATTGGAAAAAAACAGGCTAGCTGTTTCTGCAGTCTTTATGCTAACCTAAGCTAGCCACCCTCAAACTCCAGGTACACATTTAACGCACAGGCTAAAGAGGGGCATCAATCTTCTCTTCTAATTTTCGACAAGAAAGCAAATAATTTTACTGAAGGAAATGTAGTGCATCACATTCAAAGTAGCATAAAATGCAAATACTCAAGTTGAGTACAAATACCTAAAAAGTGTACTTAAGTGCAGTACTTGAGTTAATGTTTCGGTTACTGCTTTCTAGTAATCTGTTGCGTGATACAGTAGATCTACATTAAGTGAAGTGGGGATGGTACCTGTGCTGCAAGTCTTCTCAGCGCCTCCTCTTGTCTCCTCCTCATTTCTGGAGTCCCCGGACAGCTTCCTTCGTCTCCCCCTCCTCCTCTTCCCAGAGAGTCGTGGGAGAAAGAAACGGCCTCTGCATCTGGAGTGAGGGAATAATAGAATATTTGTACATTTTAAAATCTCAGTAAAGATGTAAAGACACAAACCAGCTTTGTCTTTCTCTCTGGCTGCTGGCTTCTTTACGCTATTTTTTTAATCCACTGCATGATTTAATGGGTTTTCCTGCTGCCTGGCTCGGCCGTGAGTGTGGTTGCTGATCTTGAATGATTTTATTGGGTTCTGCATGATGACTCAGTCTTCTCCTACAGACTGATCGAGGTCGTCTTCATGGCTGGAATAACTCACCGGGGGTCCTTTGGCAAGCATGCGACGTCGGCTCCTGCCAA
Source organism: Anarrhichthys ocellatus (assembly GCF_004355925.1). Classification (NCBI taxonomy): domain Eukaryota; kingdom Metazoa; phylum Chordata; class Actinopteri; order Perciformes; family Anarhichadidae; genus Anarrhichthys; species Anarrhichthys ocellatus. The sequence goes on from NW_022280136.1 coordinate 915,084, forward strand.
CAATTCACTATGTCCCCTTCATTTGTTGTAAAAATGATTCTATTTTTTTCTATTCTATTTTCTAATGTACATGTTCTTACAGATTTGCCTACACATAGAGTCTAATCTGACTGTAAATCAGGGCTGGTTTTAGCCTGCTGTATTAGGTTGGGCTGGTAGAAATAATAGATGGCAAATGATAAATGCACTTGTATAGCACTTTTCTAGTGTTCCGACCACTCAAAGCGCTTTAACACTATATGTCATCATTCACCAATTCACACACATTCATACATTGATGGCAGGGTCTACCATGCAAGGTGCCACCTGTCCATCAGTTAGTCTAACTAACGTTTCACACCCATTCAAACACAGGGTGTGAATTAAGTGTCTTGCCCAAGGACACATCGACATGGACCATGGAGCAATCGAACCGCCGATCCTCTGATTAAAAGACGACCCTGCCCTACCACTGAGCCGCAGTCGCCCAGATGGGCAGCCCGCAGTTTAGCAAAGGCTATTGGTTTGAATCCCCCTTTTTTAAACAATAATTTAACTAGTACATAAAACAAATTTCAAACAATTGTAAAAGTGCCAGAGTTAGTTGTCAGCAGTGCCAAAATATTATTGTAGTTGAAGGATGAATGTGATGTGTTGAGGTCAACCTCAGAATGACTTCAATTAGGTAATATTCTTCATAAATGTCATGAGATGAAACAGTCTGAGTATACTGTGTTTAAAAAAAGAAACACTCCAAACTATTTTTAAAAGTACGGCTGAACGCGTACATAATTTTCCATTTTCTACTGGAAAAAAAAGGAAATAAAACCTTTTTACCCATTGATTGATTAAGATGAAAGATTGTATTTGGTACGACATATTAATATTGTGAGTTTTAAATGCATGATAATTTATGATTCTCTTGTATATTTCTGTATCCACCAGCTGTAAAAAGTATTTTAAAAAGATGATGGTAATAGAGTTGGATAGATTTCCGGTATTGATGGTCCGTCTGGTGTACGAGCTTAAACCAAACAGACATTTGTCATTATACACGTTACTACATTTATATTACATTAGTAATGAGCAATATGACAATGTAATTAACATAATATGATTGTTTATAACAGATAGCTTGATTGGTACAACACTATATATATATATATATATATATATTAGTGCTGGGCAACGATTAACATATTTAATCGCGATTAATCGCATGGATTTTTTGCGATTCATTGTGATTAATCGCATTGTTATGGCAAAGCTCAATAACGAATTCAAAAGTAGTGTATTGAGCACTTTTATTTTAAAAGTACTGCTATATGAACAAAAGGGCAATAACATTTGGTTCACGAGATGCAGGTTGCATGTTTTATACTTAATGTGAATATAATTCATACTTTGTTAGCATCTTATTCTGAAAACCAGATCTGGTTCTTCTTTGAAGAAACCGGATGTTGTCTCACGTTAATGTTTCCGCTAACTTTCAAAGTCGTTCGCTCGCTCCCGATCTGTGCTGTTTAAATGCGTTTACCGTGAATTTCAGCATATAGGTGCACTAAAATGTAAGTGTCTGCTGAGTTGACCACGGAGATCTGAGTGTCTGCTGACTTTACCGCAGCGATGTCCAGTAGTCTCCAGGGAGAGCAACAGCTGGTGCAGCTTCTCTCTTTATTTCCCCCCCCCTCGACCAGAAGCGGCAACCCTGAAGGGACATCATATCTCCAATACAAAACGATAAACATGAGACAGTCTGTTACAATAATAATGAATTAAAAATACTTACCTGTTTTTTTTGTTGTTGTTGTTTTATTATTATTTTTTTTTTTTCCCCATCTCAAAAGGCTCAAGGACATACACACACACACACACACACACACACACTGCTTTTGTTTGCTGGCTTTTATCCCACTGTTCTTGTCATCCTCTTGTTGTTATGTCTATGTATTGTCTCTTGTCTTTTAATAAAAATAAAATTTAAAAAATGCGTTAACGCGCGATAAAATAATTGTCGGCGTTAATTAATGATGCGTTAACGTGAAATTAACACGTTAACTTGCCCAGCACTAATATATATATATATATATATATATATAAAACTCTCTATCTGCTTACGTTTAACTGCGGTCTGTTTGCTGGTGGCGGTTGGCGACATGCAGTTTCCATGACAACTGAGCGCCACCAGACGGGCGACGATAGCCGTTTTGCCGAAGCCCATGTTGCCGACGATCACCACGCCCCGACTGGTTGCCGGGTTGCCACTGCGGAGACAAGCATCCACTTCTTGGAAGAGCCACTCCCTGCCGGTGAACAGCCAATCAGACGAGAGACCCGGAACCTCAAAGTGGAGGGGCTTCAGGTTGAGGGAGGGAGTGAAACAAACTGCGGGAGAAGAGGTGAGGAGGAGCATTGTAATACTGGTTGTAAAATAGTATGGCTTCGTTGTGTTTACGTGTTTGTTTGTGTGTGTGATTACCTCTGTGGTCCTGTTGACTACGACTCCCAGAATTCTGCCTGGGCATTCTGAGGGACGTCCTTGAAGGGACGTGTCTCTGCTGCTCATCCAGATAGGCTAGATCTTCAAGGTGGGCAGAACTGGTGGCTGCAGTGAGAGAATGATGGAGAACGTTTGTTTTCTGCATAAACAAAGTTTTAGATGGGCAAACAACCCTTCTGGTTGAATCATAAGTACTAGAAAATCTTATCTTGTAAGGGGATTTTGTATAAAACATCAACAACTTTATTAAAATATGTTGCCTGGGCTGCTTATGGCGAGTGGAAGTTTAAGTTTAAACATTGTAGAGATGTGATTATACACTTGGGCTGGGTTGCACCTATGAGTAATGTTCAGAGCTCTGAGTAGTGAAAATGATTAAATCCAGGTTTAAAATCAAGCAATAAAAACTAATCTCCGTTTAGTAAATTCAAGTTTAGACTAAAATTATATAATATATGATAATATATTGTCCAATATTATATAAATATTATTATATTATATATATTTACAACAATCCCATTAGATAAACTAACATTTCTGATAAGTAGCTGTCTTTGTGTGGACAAAAAAAAGATACATAACCAGTAAGCTTTAAAGGTGTGAACATACTAGGACCCAATGCCATGATCCAACTCTGTTCTTAAAGTAACAGTTTTCGGGAAATATACTTCATGGCATTTTGGTGAGAGTTAGATGAGAAGATTGAAACCAATCTTGTGTCTGTACGACAAATGTGAGATGGTTAGCTTAGCTTAGCACAAGGACAGAGAAACAGCTAACCTGATTCTGTCCAAAAGTAAAAACATCAAGTGGTGGTTTTAAGGGGGGTGGGGGGTATGTGACGGACTAGTTCCATGGCCTTCAGTGGTGACTTCCCAGGTTAACTTGCAATTTGCTGAACTCATTGCTTCACACTGCCCAGTGGTCAACCACAACAAATAAACCCACAACCTGTAGGAACAACTGCATGAGGACATAAAACAAGCTAATATCTAAATACAAACACAAACAGGGTTTTGACACACTGAAAGGATTTTTAGAAGGAGTTTTAAAAATTGCAGATAAGAAACGTATTCCTTTTCTGATCTATCGTTAGTGAAGGGAGGAACAGGCAGGATTTGTAGGACATTGTTCCATGGAGTGCTGTGTCGTGATTTCCATTAAAGCCACAGCTGATTTGAAATCTAACAAAACATGCATGAATATTGTTAACTTTGAGTTGTCTCGACTCCAGACAAAGACAGACAGACACCTACCCAAAGTTTGATCCACTCAATCCAGTTACAATCCGCTACAGCCAAAGAGAATGTCAGTGCAGGCTGTGCCTTGTATCCTGTGTGTGTGTGTGTGTGTTTTGAGGAACGTCATACATGTCATTTCCTTCCTTTTTAGATTTTATGAGACACAGAGAGAGGAAAAAGAGGAAAGGGAGGATGAGTTCTGAACACGTTACTGAGGCACTGTCTGTGTCTTTCAGCCTGGTTGTTTTGTATCTGCACATTACGACCGACAAACAAGGAGCTCATAACTATTTTTAGAGATGTTAGTATGCAATCTGAACAGAGCCAGGCTTACTGTTTCCCCTGCTTCCAGTCTTAATGCTAAGCTAGGCTAACGACATCTTGACTGCAGCACCAAATAAGTGTATTTCCAAAATGTTGAACTATTCCTTTAAGGTTAGGGTGAATATAGAAAATAAATCTGGGATATCTGTGCTTTTTTGTCTCATGAAGAACAGAGCTGTATGTGTTGCTAAAGCTAAAAGGAAAGAAAACTACAGATAGGTCAAGTATATGAAAAACAGGGCTGGGTATCGTTTAAAAAAATGATGATGCCAGTAGTAATACCAGTAAAGTGATACCGATAACAATAGAGCACTTAATTTGATACCAATCATGTGAATGGAAGCTGGGTGTGTGCCCCACTGGCTAGCTAATCGCCGCCGCTCTGCACAGTGCTCATACGGATACTGATTACCACGTCCAGCCAGATGCCTGTAAAACCCACCCTCCGGTTTCCCCTCAGCTTACTGATAGCTCTGTCAGCACTGTTAGTGTTGTCAGCATTGTTTGCGCTGTTAAGACCGTTAGCTTCTCGCCACCGGCTCAGACATCTTCACCTTGAGAGCCGTATGCAGGAAATTCCAGCTGTGTGGCCTGTAGCTGCTGTGGTAAGAGAAGATAGGGTATCTTTAGCTTCTGTAATGTGACGTACGACGTGTATCTCGCTGCGTCAAGTCAAGTGCGAGTGCAGCTCAAACTGCATCCTGTGTAAAAAGGCCCTTCAGACCCGGCAATGCCGCTGGCCACAAGTCTCATTTTTTTTCGGCTCATTTTCTGTAAGCAGTGTAGTAATAAATAAAGTAGGGCGGAATTGGCGAGCTAGCTAGCTAGCCAGCTGTCCACTAGTTAGCTAGCTAGTTAGCTAGTTGTCACTCATCTGTCAGTAGAAATTAGCTTTCCTATGCTTTGTAACAGTACTACTGCACTGCTCGTTTTAGTTGTTACTGCAAAACCTCACCTCAACAACAGTCAAAATGGCAACATTACACATAATAATGGCTGCCACTCTGACCAAACTGCTACATTGATGTAAATGGGAATGAGCTCTTTTATCTAATTCTATTTCTATGCGTCATCCATTTGAAATCTTACCAGCAACTGAATTAGGGCGGGGCATGAGGTAGAGCGGGATGGAGTGGGTGGAGCCTGACGAGCGGGCGGAGCCAGGGCCTCGGTCTGGGTGGAGTTTGTTGAGGCTGTAAGTGGAGGCGGCCATGATGTCCTCCACCCTGTACAGGAAGCCGTCATTTGCGCTTCCTCCTGCTACCATACAGGAAGAGGAGTTGGAGGCCACCACCGGTCGGCCCCCTTGCTGCCAGAGATTCAGGCTGCTGCCGCGGTAACTGTCCACAGGGTACTTGCAGCTGTCGTCCCGCTCTGCTGCCGACTCAGCAGAATAGCTGGTCAACGTGGCTGAAAGAGAGAGTGAGAGAAAGACAGGAAAAGTGAATAATTTAGCAGTGGAAGGGTTGTTTTTTTTAAGAAGCTGTATCTACGGCATGTCACCTATGATGCCGCTGTCTCTGCTCTCCAGTGTTGAGGTGGGGGAGGTAACAGAGGCGTGGTTGGGGGAGGCGTGCTTGTCGTTGTTGTTTCCCTCCCCTCCTGCAGGAGGCTGCAGTGTGGAGCAAGGGGAGGTGCTGCTACTGGCCAGACTGGAGGAAGGAGAGATCCTCTGTGGGGGGAAAAGATGAGGTTTCATCCTCACTTTCTTGTATGTATACAGTCAGTATGTGCAACAATGTCTTTAGTCATGTATACCGAAAAAGCATTTTTAAATTTAAATTTAAAAGCGACAGACAGGACAAAATATGCAATTTAAAGAACAAATAAACATTTTACTTTATATTCAAGTTATGGGCTAAGAAATGTAGAAACAATATATTCATGCAGTATAATGAGTATCTTAGATACAGTATCTAACATACAGATCACATCAGTTTTGCAAAAGACTAATTGCTATTTGTACTGACTCTTTGTGGTGGAAAGGAACTACCTACATCTACTAGAATAATGTATTGTAGTAAAATGTTAAGGTACTTGAGTACATTTGACAGTCACAATTCCGAGTTACTTTGCATGTCAATGTTATAAAGAATTACTTCTACCTATTAAAATCATAAAAGGTGAAAAAGACAGGATTGCTCAATATATCAAACATTTCTTGTTAAAATAAAGCTGGAAAAGGTGAGTTTTAAGTTATATTATTATTTGTCCTTTGCCAAATACTCAATTCAGATTTTGGGAATATCTCTAGTACATACTGTATATTTAGTTGGTATAAACAATTTGTGAAGGGAACAGACAAAATAACAGGAACACTTTACATACATTAAGCAATACAACACCTCCAAAAATTACAATATGTTTGAAATTACTGAAAATCTGAATTTGCTACATGGCACAGAAGTTTTTCTATTTAAAATTGTTGTACAGGTAAAGCAGGACTAAAAACAACCTAAATGTTTGTAAGTGTTTGATTACCTGTTCATCATCCCGGGCGTGGTAAGAGGACCCCGGCTCTCCGCCGACTATCTTTTCCCCCAGCAGGAAGCCCAGTCTGGTCATCAGAGCATCAGCCGCCTCGTCCACTGAGGGTGGGGGTCCCAATTCCTGCTCCTCACCTGGAGAAAGCGAAGAAAGGATTTTTTTATTGGGTCTTTCTTCAGCACAATTGCACCAGGCCCGTACCTGATTTAGAAATGTTTGTGTCAAATTGGATTTGGCTGTTCAATACGAAGATACAACATGTCTTTCTCTTTTTTTCACGTAGCGCACATAGCTGGCGCATTTCCTCCGAGGCGTAGAAAGTGACCAGCTCTAGATCAACTTGGTAAAAGGTAAAAGGGGCGGACCTTGAAGACTCTCCAGTCGACTGAGTGGCCACCTCCGGAGTATTCGACTCATCGACTTTGTTTCCAGTCTTTATGCTATGCTAAGCTAACCAGCTGCAGCATCATATTCATCACGCAGACATTGAGAGCAGCATCAATCTTGTCATTTAACGCTAAAGTGCACTATCCCTTTAATACCAAGTACAAATAGAAATGAAGCCACACAAATTGAATTTGCAGTGGTGGAAACACTGACAGAAATGCAGACTTGACCACTGGAACAACCCAAAAAGTAGAGACCTCAGTGATATATCCGCTCTGCCTACACTACATATACAT
>NW_022280136.1:922697-943177 GCF_004355925.1 Anarrhichthys ocellatus
TATAGGAAATGTAAAAATAACTTAAAACACATAAAAAGCATGAATGCAAATGCCACAGGGAAGATTTTGTGGGGAACAGTAATTGATCTCCATATTAACATATTCACTATTATGACATATTTGCCAAGAATAGACACACACACACACACACACACACACACACACACACACACACACACACACAAGGCTGTAAGCCACAGCATGAAAGCTCGTACTCTGTCTCTTTCTCTAACAGTCTGTAATTACAGCTATAAATTGCTGACTGTAGGACTAAATACTAGAAAAACAGACACACACACACTGAAAATAAAACCAACCAAACACAAAACACACTAAAGAGCACACTGTGTGTGCACACACGCACTTACTTGCACGTGTGTGTGGTTAGCCAATAACAGGGTGTGTGAGTCATTTTTAGAAGAAGAAAAATAAAATGGAAAGATCAGATACGGAGAGCGAAGACTTTAACATTTCTGTCGCTTTAACTACTGTAGCTTCTGATCCCTCTGTCCTTCCTTCCTTCTTTCCTTCTTTCATCCCCATATCTGATTATCCCGTCCCTTCCCTCTCTATGCCATTTAGTTTGGCCACTCTGAACAGCTATGAACACTTTGGTTTTCAGACATGGTTGGACAACACGTTGAACAAACTTGTTAGTTTCAAGCGTAGCTGCCTTTATCTCTGGATGTTTTCAGCTCTGAAGACAGTCGAGTGTGAAAAAGCACCGCAAAGGAGCACAACCGCGTGATAGATGTGGGTTCGAACCCCGGCAGGGGCAATGGTATGTAACGAAGAAATGTGTTGTTTGTGACACACTTAAGTGGTTTTGAATAACAAAAACGGCAGATGTGGTCGCGACTCTAAAACCAGCTAAAAAAAAGAATCCAAAAAATGCTCTAAAATAAACTGATTCAGGATTCTGTGAATTTGCTTGTCAATTTGTTCGCCAATGGTGAGCTAAAGCGCTGACCTTAGAGAGCACGGAGAAAAGGTGAGTGAAGCTAGCTTCAGCTAGCTAGCTTGACTCACCCGCTAAAGCCGACTGGCTGCCGAAAGATACCGCTTACCTAATATCACAGGTTTTGGCGGGTGGGTCAAAAAGTGACAAAGCAGCATTCAGAGTAGGTTATTAATAACACAATTACAAACAAACACATATTTTTGTGGGTTGGGCGGTGCTTATTGGCTCTCATAACGGATCAGGTAGATTCGGGTATTAAAAACGGGAAAAAACGGGACTATAGTGAGGCGAAAGGCCAAGCGGACAAGTCTCGATCCAAAACGAGTGAATCTTGGGTTAGTTGACCCCGACTGACAAATTCTACTCATCCTGCCATTTAAGTAATAGCTAAGTCCCCAAGCTTCCAGCACCATATATTTCACGAGGATGCACATAAAATTGGTGTTGCCCCACTTTCTGGTGGCTTTGAAGCTAAAAGCTCAAATATACATTGACAGCAACAAAGACGCTCAGATTGTCTTCAAACTTTGACAAACTTTCATTCTGTTCCTTGTTTTGCTACACTCAGAAACCTACAGTATGCCACTGTGTTTTGATTGAATCACGTTTCTCTTAACTCTAGTTTAATGTTTCTGTATTTGATGTTAAAATGACACATTGTCATTTCTTTATATGAATAATCGATTGAAGTGAAGGCAAGAAATATCAAACCTTATATCTGCTTTTCCGTGGGACACGGTACCTCCTCAGAGCTATTGAAGATGTATACAGCATCTAAGACAAGGACAATTGTCACCAATAACTAGGCAAGAAAGGCAATTTTTTTCCCTTCAAGCAACCTGACACTTGGAAATTCCTTAGTGGCAATGAAGGCCACCCAAGTCGGACTATGAACAGGTAGGATCTCTATAAAAGCTGGTTGACTTTGGTGGTAGTCTGCTCTCCTTAACACTGTTTTGACTTTGATGTGAAATTAGAAGGAGACAAATTATAGTTTTGTGTAATGTAATTAATGAAAATCTATACAATACCAGTATAAGTACTGGTTACGTGCCGTAAATTTACATGCACTGTGTCTTTGCAGCTGTTTTTAAACTACAGCTACAGAATTGTCAGACCTCTGGTAATAAATCAGCCCACTAGCATTTAAAACAGCTACCATTTGCAGAGAAATAAATCAATGCCAATGTAACTGTCACAATTAGTGGACTTGCTAACTAAGTGGATATTTTTACATCAAGTTAAACAAGTGAACTTTGACGTGCAAGCCAATGACCAACAGCAAGATGTCTTCACAGCACTTATCGCTGACAGCTAACTATTTTGCTAACAGTCGGAACGTTTGCTAGCTCAGAGAGCTTCCTGAGAGCAAAATGTCAGGGGGCAGTAAACAGCCCAGTAGAGAAAACAAAGAAAATCCCAGAACATGTGACCGTCAGCTGGCTAGCATGTTAGCTGTTTGCTCGCCAGCTACCGTAGTTCACCAACTAGTCCTGCAAGTATTTCATACCTCACCAAGCGTGGATAAATTTGGCTGTGGCACTTTTCTGGCATGACCAGGCTGATACAACATCGTTCAACAACCACATTGACTGCCTGGACTTTTCAAGTAACCATTTTGTAAATTAAGCTAACGCATTTTGACAGTAAGTGACTTGTGTTATAGTGGAATGTGGATACATCAGAAAGCTATGCAGTATAATGTTTGCAAGTGCGTAAGCTAACTACTGTAACTTGCTTATACATAGCTTTCGTTAGCATGCTTATGACTAACTTCATCATCCATGCTAAAATAATCCTTTGATATGCTGACATGACATGCTGTAGCTAGTAAACAGGCTTTTTGTTAGGATTTTGGTCCTTGGTTGCATATTGTGGCGCCAGTAGTTGTTTCTCACGGGGAAATGTTTCAGCTATTCAGGGAGACTGATGGAAGAACCCCTCTATAGCCGTATTTCCATTTAATTGTCAAACAAATTTTAAACCAACTTTTGAAATGATGCAAAAAAGGAATGAGTTAGGCGCGTTTCCAAGCTGGTTTGGAGCAAATAAACTTGGCTACAGCATGGTTTGGTCAGAGGATGGGGCTTTAGGCTACGCTTGGATATAATCTGCCAGTGAACAGAGTAGAAGAAGTTGTCAAGCGGAAACCAAAAGAGTCGCCTTGGCCATCTAACCATCTACGAGAGAAAAATGGAGAGAGATCTTCAGGAATTTCTTTCCATTAGGAAAGTTTTATTGTTTATTCATGTCAGCTAGTATTGACCATGTTTCATGATGTCCGGAGACGAAGATAAGCATTTGTGCGTTATGGGAATATCTGACAAGACGCCGACAGCAGAAACAGCTGCTCTGTCATGTGAGTTAGATGTGTGCTACATTAGAATGTATTCTGGAAGTTTTATCAAATTTTTCCATTTCCATACGGCTTTTCTAATGCAATACTTCAAAATGTTCATAAAAATGTGTAAATGGAAACACGCCTTGTGAAAAATTACATTGGGCAACGAACAATAATGAAACATAGGCTAACAGAGGACATCCACTTTCTCTGGATTCTCACTGTCCACACTCACAACATACATTTCCCTGAAATATACAACCCAAAATATAATTTATATCATTCGTAAATATGAAAAATACTGACACTAATATAGTAAGTTTTGACCCTGGTGGAAAGCCATCTGCTTGAAACAAGAACATCGAGAGAGAGAGTCCTTCACCTTCTTCCTCACTTCTTCTTCCTCTCTGTGCACCACCGGGACGATCGTACCGTTCCCGACATCGGTCAGGGACGTCCTCGTGGGACAGACAACAGCAGGCGTAAAACAGCAAGCGCCGCAGGAGGGAAGAGGCACGGCCGACGACCCTCGCCGCCACGACGTCCCCGCCGCAGCCGCCCGCCGGTCTCCCCGGTCGACGGACGGAAGACCGCTCATGCCGACACCACTTGGTCCTGGAGCGGGCACACGCTTTCAGAATAGCCGCCGTGCAGTCCATTGCTGGCTGGCGGTGGGGTTCTGATTGGTTCAGAGTGGTTCCATGTAGAGGATGGAGTCAACAAATCAAAAGGGCTGTTTTTACCCCCAAAAAAACAAGTCAATATCTTCTTTTTGGTCCTGAGCTCCTCCTTCTCCAGAGAACACAAAGGAGAGGAAGATGAAGGATGAATGACGAGATAAGAGGAGGAAGAGACTCTTCAGGAGAAAAAAACAACAACAACAAGTTCTCTAAATACTAACGGAATGACTGCCGTTAGTAAGCAGGATAGTCAAACATGCGAATGCTGTGGTAGAAAGCCAAACTCCTCATATGTTCAGTGTAGGTATGTTGTTACTTTCGGAGGTGAACCCAGAATCCACACGCTTTTAAGCTCAAACACAGCAGATCCTGATGATGTAATCATCTGGTTATTTGTTCTTTGTAGCCGAAAAAAACAATCCATGCAATTCATTCACAGGTAGAGCCTCCTCAAAACCGTGCAAAAAAGAGCAAACAGCTTCTCAAGCATGACGCGGAAAGTATAGATCTCCTCCCGAGTTGATATCCTCTTTGATCAGGAGCACAATAAGTAAAGTTTCCAAGTGTTGAGAAGAGTTTTCCTTTCAGCCTCCATATCTGGTCTGAAAGACGACCTCCCTCGTTCGACTGCACGGCAAATCAAAACCTCCCCTCCTCCAACCCAAAAGAAACCACACACACACACACACACACACACACACACACAGGAGAGAAAGGGAAAGACTGCAGGAGGAGCTGAACAGGGAGAGTAATCTGTTACATGTCGAGGAGCGCGAGGAGAGTTTGGGGAAGACAGCTCAGACTTCTTTCTTCTAATGGAGGAAAAACACAGCCGGAGAGAAAACCCTGAAGGAAGACTCGGCAGACCAAAGAAATGCTGCAATTAAACTCCTCCAAGAATCCAAGAACAGAGGAGCGTCTGACCACAAATCACAGTGACGATGGAAGGGTGTAATCCACTTTAGCCCAGAAAATGTGAAAAATGCTGAAAGAAAAGTTCGAACAAAGAGTCTGATTGAATTAAACACCATGTTGCTGGATAAAAATCTGCTCCAAAAAAAACTGTTATAAAATCAGAGCTGTTTTCAACCAACAGAAAACTTTTTTTCAATAACAAGAGGAAAGATAGAAAGATTTACAGTCATCCTGCTGTCCTTGAAAAACAGATAAGTGAGGGGGGGCAGACGCAAATCTGGCCAACAAAAGCAGAGAGCAGTAACAGGAGAGGTGCAGTTGTGCAAAAAAAAAAAGAAAAGGTTTCAAGTTTTCAGGCTGGCTGACAAATTGCGCCATCCACCATCGACTGTATATGAGATGTGGACGTAGTCACCGTGACGTCACCCATTGGTTTGCAGACTGCTATTTTGAAGCCTCGGGTTCGACACATTTTGGCCTTCACCATCTTGGTTTATGGCCTTTGCCATCTTGGTTTTTTGCAACCAGAAGTGAAGCGAGAGGGTGGAGCCAGGTACAACCGAACGCTGAATAAGACATTTTCAGGTGACCAATTTGTTACAATTGGCTTTCATGAACTAAAAACACGACTGAAAGGGGTTAAACTTCTAAGACGGAAACACGGACATCTCCCAGACTGGACAACGCTGTGATAGCGACCTGCCAATCAAAAGGTGGCCCGCCCTAAAGCATACTCTGCTTTATGGTCTATTTGACTCTAAATGGACCATAATTTAGAATTTTTGGGGGGAGACCGTGGCTCACTGGGTTAAGAGGGTTGTCTGGGAACCGGAAGGTCAACGATTCGATCCTCAACTGGGACGTGTCACGTGTCAAAGTGTACCTGAGCAATACACTGAACCCTCGGCTCCCCAGGCGCCTGTCATTGGCAGCCCACTGCTCCCTATATACAGGGATGGGTCAAATGCAGAGACAAATTTCCCACTTAAAGGGATCAATATAGTATAATAAATTAAAAATTAAAATTACTAAATGAACATCATGCTGTATTGAAGAAAACTAGAGATTGAGACCATAAACTCATGTTTACAATGTTTACTGAGGTAATAAATCAAGAGAGAAGTAGAGTCATTTTCTCATAGACCTCTATACAATCAGACTACCAGAGGAGTTGCCCCCTGATGGTCAGTAGAGCGAATGTTTTAAGAGACTTCCTCATATTGGACTTCACCAGGTGGCCAGAAACATGACTCTAAATGAACGCTAGTGCTGCTCCATAATAAGAATTCTTCATATAGAAAATCAGATGTCAAAAAGTCAGATTCAGGTCTTAACTCAATCAGATGTGCAGTTACAGCAATGACAGGAGTCAGGAGAAGGAAGACAAAATGGAGGGGGAGTTCAAAAACACAGAGGTAAAGGGGTGAAGAGAAATAAACTGAAATCAGAGCGTGTGTGTATGTGGGCATGGTGTGCTGACTTTAGGGAAGTTGCCTCGGCTCATAGCGTTCCTGTTTTGAAAGAGTGCGAGACACAGAAAGAGGGTCGGAGAGAGACTCCACATGGTTATGTTTAGGAGAAGTGTCAGATCAACCGTGAGGAGGAGGAGGAGGAGGAGGAGAGGAAAGGTTGGTAGAGGCTTGGGTTACACTTGTGTTTTCTCTCTCACTAAGGCACCGAGGGACGATCAAATGCAAGGTCAAAGGTCCGTCCCCCCCCCCCCCTCTGCTGCCATACACAGTGTAACAGGTCACAGCTGTGTGTGTGTGTGTGTGTGTGTGTGTGTGTGTGACAGAAAGGCAAAAAGAAACTATTCTAGCCCTGGTTGTGGTTTCTCCTTGATTCTCTCTTGCTCTCTTTCCTTCCTTTCCAAGTTGCGAATGACGCGACGCAAAAGTGGGAAAATGTACTTCTATTCCTCGAATATCGTACAAAACTCGATGTGTATAAACCTACGTGCATAAACCACAGACTGTCTAAATTGTAGAAACAATAACGTCGCTGCCGTATTTAAGCCAAAATGTCGTGATTTTGAGTGTCGATGGAGCAGCTACAACGTTAGCATAGCCTAGCACCGATCCATCCGAACTCCATTCAGAAAACAAGCATTTTAACAGTTGTTTGCTTGTAGTCTTGCGGACGAACCTGAAAAAGCATGAAGTCAGACTTTTTACAAACCAGCATAATTTTGTAGTTATTTTGGCATCCCTTTTTATCTGTTAACTGCAATCAAATCGATGCAAAAATCACTTTATTTTAGGTCCATACCACTGACGCCGATGTGTGCCTTGCTAGATACAGTGAATACAGCTCGGTGGGGTTAAGCCTCCCCTCCTTTCTAGGGTTTCTAGTGTGGGTGAAACAAATAAAACAAAAAAATACATAAATGATAAATGAAGTCGGAGTCGAGTAATGCAAGGCAAAAAAATGTGCTTTGCGTTTGGTGTAACCACACCTCGTATCCTGATTGGTGCAGAGAAATGCGTGACATCATCTGTTTTCCAACTGAGCCCACCCACTTCAAACCAGTGAGAAGAACGGAGAAAATACAGGAAATCTCTCGTGTAAAATTACCGAAACCAATCCAAACATTGGCACGAAAATAGTGTTTTTATGTAGGATCACATGATCAGCCCAAAAAGACTTCCCCCCATACACTTGCATTGAGAAAGAGACGTCTGAAAGTCAGCAAATATTCTTTTCTCCAGATAAACCAACTTTTCATTACAGATGCTTAAACAGCCCTTGTCTAAATCATCAGGTTTGAAATGCTGTAAAATTCAACAATAGCCGAATCCAGAGTTATTATCCGTCCTCTATTCGTGTGACTGAGCCCGAGCAGTTGGGAGGTGAGTTTAAAGGTAGTGCTAATGCACTTGCTCTGTGGGTCAATGTGTGCGGAGGATTGCTGGAAGATCCGGGTTATTACACACCCAGGAAATTTTTTTGGCCTCATGCCCCAGTGAGCAACTTTCATAGGAATGAACCAGGTTTACACCTCTCACGCTGTATCCAGTTGTCTTTACACATCCATGTGCGACATTGGCACGCAGCCATGTTTGTTCTGCTAATGTTAGTGTCGTAGCTACACAACAGTTCAGCTGGAGATCCGTTTCTCCCTCTGTTTGATGAGCGTGCTGTGTTGTTTGTCTTGTGTATTCCCATTTTGGACTCATATAAGTGATAGATGGACTCAGATAAGATAGATGCTCCTACCAGCTCTTTTTACCAGACGAAGGTTGAGGAGGGGAGAAGAGGGGAGCGAGCGGCTGAATCCCTCCATCATCCTGACCTCTGACCCCTCTGACTCTATGCCACCGCTGCCTGTTGAAAGAGAGAGGAAATCAAAGGAAATTTGGAGATAGAAAGACGTTGTATGAAATCCTGGAAACCACCAGAAGACCATATCTGCAAACTGCCAACTAGAAATCAGAATAGAGGTGCATTTCTGTAAAACACAGTTCTGACATGACTGTGACGGGGTCCACTATATACATAATGACAAATGAAGTACTGACCAACGTTGTTCTTGCGGGTTTTACCTCCCAGCAACATCTTCAGGCTGTTTCGGAACATGTTTGCTCACAACGACAAGTCACGAACACACAGACGCCTTCTGTCAACACACCCTGGGGAAGGAGAAAGAGAGAAATAAATAAAATTGATCATTTATATTCCAGCTGATTAGTAATGACTGATCATATTTATACAGGTGCCACAATACCCTTAAGAGTTCTCACTTTAACTCTACCGATACCCTCATGCCGAAGCTATTTGCTGCCGCACCAGTTTGTCCTCCTCCTGGTATTGTTGATTTAACCAAGATGTGAAGTCTTTGTGGAGAATTTGTTCTCCCAGCGACACCCTTGTTGCTGCTCATCATTTTTAAGAGCTCCTATGGTGCAGCGGAACCAGAGATATCTTTTTTTTTTCTTCTTGGAGTCAAAAACCTAGCACCTTCACTCGACTAATAGTTCGGTCAGAGACTCTGGTGCGTTATGCTGGTGGCATCTGATGTAGCCTTGAGCCTCAAGCAGCTATGAGTAGGAGGTAACAGGGGTTCTGGTAAATTGATCGCTTCTTTCTTACTACACACGTCCAGATTTTTTTGGTTTCACAAATTTGACGAACCTCGTGACCTTTGGACGGAGCCTGCCTCGATGTTTTTTTTACTGCCAATCGTCATCGTCCAATATCCGGTAAAAAATCTGCAATAATGAAGTCGCCATGCTTTCGCAGATCCATGATAATGCTACATTGTGAACAACAAATCTGTGTTGAAATTGACAGGAGCAGAGCTAGTAACGGTAAGTGGTAAATGTACCACTCAAAGTGCTTTTACACTACGTGTCAAAACCCATTCACCCCCATTCATACACTGATGGCAGGAACTACAGAATTTGAGGTTCAGTGTCTTCAGTGTCTTGCCCAAGGACACATCAGCATGGACTGGAGGAGCCGGGAATCAAACCGCACATTTTCAAATTGAAGGACCACTGAGCCCCAGCCGCCCCACGGTGGCAGCACTGCTAACGTACACAGGTTCCATTCAGTTACATTATGATGCGTTCAGGCTCTGTTCAGTAAAAATTACTTATCATGATGTGTTCTTGTAAAAATGTAGTTTTTTGATGAGAAACTTGAATGAATGCAGTTGTTTGAAGGAGATGTTTTCACAGCAATATAAAATAGATATTAGAGATGAATCATGACTATTTTATAGTCCTAACACAAGCTTTAAGCAGCTTATAATACATCATTGAAACTGCTAGTTCCAAGATTTTTTATCAATAGAAATACATTATTTTATTTTCTAATCATTTTAATTGTGGGCTAGAATCTACACTGGTTCTTACAGAGGCACAGTCTGCTATTATGTGTGTGTGTGTGTGCATAACCATGCTTGTTGTAATTACGTACTTTATGAGTATTCTGCTTATAAATAGCTGATTCTGCAGAATGCTTAATTTTCCCGACTGGCAGTGGAATTATTATTCACACACACGACACACACACTCCCCCTCTCTTCTTTTACTACAGTGTGACTTTTGAACACACCCAACACGCTGGCTGGTAATGTTGTTGCTAGGCAACCGTCTGCTGTTGCTAAGCGATGCATTAATGAGTATGCGTATTAGAATATAAACCACTGAGGCTGCTGGTGTTTGCTTCTGTATGTGTGTGTTAACCCCAATTTAAAAGCTTTTAATTCTGTCATACAACCCTTTCAGTTGACAGTATATCTAACACACACACACACACACACACGTACAAAGATGCAGCGAGTGATATTATTTAGTATCCGTCTGTCACTGATACGTCTATGCTGCTCTGTCTGTCTTCTCGTCTGTCACGTTGAGCTGATTTTAAAACGATCGTTTGGAGCCGTGAGCAGATGGCAGATTAAAGTAGCACGAACACTTCCTTCTTTCTAATTCACACAGGGAGAACACACGCACACACAGCCTTACACTTTTTGGTGGAGATAGTTGTAAATTCCCTTTTCAAACAGAGTATAAACGTTAGCTGGCAAATGTTTAACGTTAGCATAACGCTATCTTTCAGGATTAAGATTTAGTTTAAGGTTGTGGGTTAAGGGTTAAGGTCAGGGCGGCTAGTGTTTAACGTTAGCATCACGCTATAGTTTAGGGTTAAACTTGGTTTAAGGCCGGTAAGGGTTACGGTCAGGGTAATTCTCATCAGTTATTAATGTAAGTGAATACAATGTCATCCTCAATGACAGAAACAATTGTGTGTGTGAGAGAGAGAGAAGAGTCAAATATATGAGAGACATTAATAATGTAGGAAATCCCAGTTGCAATAAGCTTCCTTGGTTTTTTGTCTGTTCTTTTGCCCACTTACTTTTTTTTTAACAGAACAAATCAGGAAATCAACAAAAATATTTTTGGAACGTTGTCCCAGCATAAACACATAAATCCTTGACAAATACAAAAAAAACAAAAAACGACTATATAATATGAAAGATAAAATAAGTTTTATAAGTTATTTTATTTTAGTGTAAAATGTTTCTAAATTCACAAAAAATACAATGAATAAAGATGAGCTAACACACATCCATCAGGGTAAAGAGTATCAGGTGTTGGTGCAGTAACCGCTGACCTCTGTCCCCCTCTGTCGACCACCGCTGATCACTGCAGCATGGTTAACCTTCATTCCCTGTCTCTGTTTCTGCTCCTCTGTTCTGGTGCCTTAGACCAGTGGTCCCCAACCACCGGGCCGCGGACCGGTACCGGGCCGTGGATCATTTGGTACCGGGCCGCACAGAAAGAATAAATATTATATTATTTCCGTTTTATTGATTATCAGAGTCTGAAAGAAGTTTTATTTTGAAAAATGACCGGATTCTCTCGCAATTTCATCCGCCTGTGCCTCTTGACACAGGTCAAGACTGTCTCGGTCACGTGATACGTTACCTCAAAAGTTAAGCCCGCAAACTAGCGAAAATGAGTAAATAACTTTTGGAGAGCTTCTTTGCAAAGGGAGAAAGGCCACTAAGGAGACAGAAGAAGAGCTACAACTTCCAATAATATGAAAGCTTCATTTAACAGACATCAGGAGTCTGATTAAATATCAGGAGTAATTCTGACGAGCCAAACCCGCTCTGCAGTATATGTGGCGACAAAGGATCCGCTGCTGGAGATTGTAAATGACGGTGGCCTTAAAAGTATGTTTGAGACAACAACTCTGCTGGTGTTTTGGATTAAAATCAAGGCTGAATATCCTGAGCTCGCCACTAAAGCACTGAAAACCCTGCTTCCATTAACAACATCCTCTTTGTGAAGCAGGACGTTCTGCAGTGACAGCAATCGATACAAAATTACGGAGTAGACTGGACATCAGGAACACACTTCGGGTGTCATTGTCTCCCATTAGCCCCAGATGGGACCGTCTCGTTGCAGAGAAACAAGCTCAGAGCTCCCACTGATTCAGCGTTATTGTGAGTTGTATTTATTTATGCATTTTATATTTGTTTTCATGCCGATCGTATCATTTTATTTCGTCGTGTTTTTCCGCCACACCTTGAAGGCCGGTCCGTGAAAATATTGTCTGACATGAAACCGGTCCGTGGTGCTAAACAGGTTGGGGACCTCTGCCTTAGGCCACACATTATTTCTTTGTCAAATAATTTCATGATATTGCCATTACAGTAACACATAATATTTATATATTTATAAATATGTATAATGTTATAATGAAACCGCCATCTGCTGCACCCTCAATCACACTGACATTGAGCCTGGTGCTCATGACTTTCACTTTAATTTCACGTTGAGTGGTCTATATATTTAATCATTCCTATTGTATATATCATTGCCTATATCTCGCAGGAAAAATTATTGCAGTTGCAATGTCTTTTTTTCCAACATCGTGGAGCTGATATGAAATGTGGTGCCATATATACGCAACAGCCACTTCTACTGCAATCTGCTGGTTTGAGTCTCAGCGCCTTGACCAATCTTTTTATTTCATGGCTGATTTCTACGCCTAACGTACCCTTTGTATAGTTTCCCAATGATTTTTTGCACTATTAAGCTCATGTTGGAGGTTTCTGCTACTGTTTTTTGCTGCTTTATAACACTGGCTGCGCAGACAGGTATGGACATATGCACTCGCACGCACACACACTGCAAAGACACAGGTACATGATAGATGAGGTAGATCATGTGTGTTCTCCTACTCTCTTCCTCGTTTCTCTCTCTTTCAACACCAACATTTCCCCCTGGGAGAAACAATCTCGAGTGTGTGTGTGTGTGTGTGTATCCACAGGAGAGTAGATCAGGTGCTTTGAAAACTCAAGCACCAGGTGCAGAGTGAGCGAGAGAGAAGAGAGGTGACTCCGCCATGCCGAGATGCTACGTGCGTGCGTGCGTGCGTGCGTGCGTGCGTGCGTGTGTGTGTGTGTGTGTGTGTGTGTGAGAGAGAGAGTGTGAGAGTGAGTGAGTGAGTGAGATCGGTTGTACAAGATTCTTCATTTCTGAGTTTACAGTAATTCTTGAAGAGAAACATTGCATCAAAACTAATTCAAGAGGACGAATATTCCTTCCTGGCACAACGTGTCTCAGCAGAAGCCCGGTCAGTCGAGGAATACGTGTCGTTTCTGTCTGAGAAGTCTCCTAGTGGCAGCAGTTCCATGTCATCTTGTTTTTGTAGACGCGACAAACACACGACAGAGGCTAGCTGAGTAATGTGTGTCAGTGTGCTAATCCTCGATGACGAGCGACGGGGATCGAGTCTAGAAAACCAAGGCCGCCACGCATGACCGAGCGACGGCGCGTGCATTGATATGACATATGCACGCGTGTCCGGAAGAGTTGTATGTAAATGCACCGGAGACAAATTGGACAGACGCCGGGGAAATAGAGCAAGGCTGCTTTGGGTTGGTTGGGGGAGGGGGAGAGAGAGAGTGATGGGGTGACTCGAAGAGCCCAAAGATTATTTCTTAAATTCCCGATTAATATAATTAAATTACCCAAAACAAATATTAAAAACGTACTTATCTCCTCTTAAATACAAACAACAAGATAATAGACCCTATTTGAAGAAAGAAAAAGAGAACAATACCTCAAATTGAAAAGGATTACTGTGACACGTCAATAAAATTCAATCACTGTGTGCCATAGAAATCCTTTCCCTGGACTAGAGAATCAGGATTTAAGTCAAGTACTTGACTTAAAACTCTTGTGACATGGATTTATTTCACCACTGGAGTAATATGCAAATAAGATAATCACTGGCAAATGTATTTTCTTGCATCAGTGTGGGCAAAGTGAAGTAATGGAAACGATTTACAGACTAGTCTTGTTAATGCCACTCTCTCACTCATACATGGCTGTTCAAGTGAATGTTATATGAAGCGCGGTTTTACTTTTAGCATGGTGGTGATCAGGAAACATTTAGAAAATCAATATTAAGTGACTCCTAGTAACAGAGACTAGATGCAATCGAGGTGGA
The DNA here is from genome assembly GCF_004355925.1 of Anarrhichthys ocellatus. Lineage (NCBI taxonomy): Eukaryota > Metazoa > Chordata > Actinopteri > Perciformes > Anarhichadidae > Anarrhichthys > Anarrhichthys ocellatus. The sequence continues at coordinate 936,568 of NW_022280136.1, forward strand.
AGGCAGAAAAGACACATTTTTTCAGTGTTTCCACGGGAGACACGATGATAAAAAAGACAAGAAGAAAAAGAAGGAAACGGGTGGAGGAGGACATGGACCTCCTCCACCACCCAAGACTCTCCACAATTATTGGACCAACATCTATAAGTGGGACATGTCCAAAAAAATGAGGGGGAACGTGATTTATTTCAGAATTGTATTCAGGCTGTTGGGGATATCTCAGAGTTTCATTCATAATGTTGTCATTCAAATTCTAAATCAACATTTGAATGCTGTGCAGCTTTTGTCTTGAGACAGAGAGAGAGAGAGAGAGAGATTATTCATTCTCTATTTCTGCACACTTACAGATAAAGAACAGGCCACACTATAATTATAAGTATTATATTATTTGTAGAATGGGCTGAGTTGTTACAGACTCCAAACATTTCCAATTACATCAGAGCGTTGTAAAGTTTAAAAGTGTAAAAATATAGAAAAAAAGATGAATGTACTCATTTTCAAAATCCACAACATGTATTTATCAAACATATAAAATATGTTCTTCTTCGGTCCATATTCGTCGGCATTTAGCAGTTTGCTCTCCCGCTTGCCGCCACACTGTGTTATTAACGGGCCGGTCGAGCAGCAATCTAACAGCACCATACATTACATCTATATAACCACAATAACATCAAAACATATTCTTCTTGTTAGTTTGAGAGATTAGATTTATGTTGAAAGCTTCATTCAAAAACCTCAATAAAAGCTTCGAAAAATAGCTTATAATACATTTTATTAAGATAATAATTGATGAGGATGAAAGGGCATCAATTTCATAGTGATTTAATACATTTGGACGATGCATTAGTAAGTTAACGGTTTTAAATGTTACCGTCTGTTAAAGCATTTTTAATTAATGCAATTTTAATATGAGATGCATTTAGTTAAAAGGTGTGTTTACATTAAGAGAGCCGGCCAGGCCATCATCATTTTTGCGTACACATGGTCTTGATGAAACCCGGATTTTTGCATAAAACCTTTGTACACGCTGTTTAAGTACAGATTTTTGTGTACGTACCGTTTGTGAATGAGGCTCATCAAGCTGAAAGCTATAAAGTAGAGCTGAGGGGAGGTGCAGAGCTGGGTGATTATTTGACTGTGGGTTCATCACTACGCGCAACTGATTTCACATAATACAACAGGGCACCACACCGGTGTGTATCTTACTGCATATGTTTATGGCGTCCATGTCTCTCTTTCTTTTTATCACTCAAGTTTTAAATTCCTCAAACATACAAAATGAAAAGGGATGTGGGAAATGATGAAGAAACTGACTCATGGCAGTCTGCAGCCGGTAAACGTGACTCAGCGCTGACGTGGTGATAGAGAGATACAGTAAGTGTGGTGTTTGCATGACTCTCTCATTCTCTCTCTTTCACACACACTCTTACGCTCTCTCACACACACACACACCATCTGTCACCAGTTACAGCTCCATCTGACCTCCTCTAACTTTTTATGTCGTAAACACTCAAAACAGCATGAAAGATACAGGATATTCAGTTTGGCTAAATCCCACATCCTGTGTTTACCTTAGTGTTAGTTACTGTTGAGCACAACTACCTGTTGATGAAGAAAACTAAACCTTTGTATCTCTACAGTATTTATTTTACATACTCTTTTGGCTGTACCTAAAACAAATTAATACTATATAGTCCATGCGTCGGTCCAGCAGAACACGAAGTTTAGGTACGGTAGCAGCCATGTTGGAAGCTAGAATTATTAAAACCCAAACGTACCACTGCTATCATGCTAGCACATTCACCGACAGAATAGTGGCTCCATCACAGGCTGTATATATATATATATATAAGAAGTGGACGTAGTCGTCGTGACCTCATTGGTTTGTGGACTGCCGTTTTGAAGATTTAAGTTCGTCGATTCGCCGATCGCCATCTTGGATTGCGGCCATCGCCATGTTGTTTTTTGGCAACCAATTAACGGAAGTTACTATAGTTGAAATGCAGAGGAGTGATGTAAAGTCGTCGTACACGGCTCTGGTAGAGACCTGTCAATCACAAGGTAGCCCCACCCTAAAGCATACTCCTCCCTCTTTATGGTCTATTTGACTCTAAATGGATCATCATTTACTAAGTGAACATCATGCTGTATTGAAGAAGACTTGAAACTAGTGATTGAGACCATAAACTCATGTTTACAATGTTTACTGAAGGAATAAATCAAGAGAGAAGTAGAGTTATTTTCTCATAGACTTCTATATAATCAGACTTCTTTTTGCAACCAGAGGGGTCGCCCCCTGCTGGTCAGTAGAGAGAGTGCAGGTTTTAAGACACTTCTGCATTGGCTTCAGTCGGCAGGACCGGAGGTTACTGCCTGGGCTCCATTATATTTCCACAAGAGGACACGCATAAACAGCACAGATGGACAACCCAATTACTCCTTTTTAATATTAACATCTCATATTATTAGGCTACTATTGTTATCATACGTATACCTAAACATCAGTTCAAATTTACTTTTTTCCCTACTTACAAAAAAACAGTAATTCCATCACTCAAAACAACTTTGTTGAATATCTGTTGAAGAATTTCATGTAAAAGTCGCCGCGTCATATCCATCGTGCAACTCGTGGCCGGCTCTCTTGCTCTACATAGAAAATGAATGGGATCCGTCACTAGCAACGCGTAGGCTGCACCTGCCGTTCACTTCTCTTGCGCCGCATTTTCCTAGCAGCTTTTTAGACGTGCACAAAAGTTAAAATTTTCTCAACTTTTAAGCGCCAGTCCCGAGGTAGCACATTTCAATCAAATCAAGCAAGAGGCGGGCTTTGGTACTTTACCACTTACTTCCTGTTTTGTGGCTGGTAGATGTGGTAGGGCTAGCTAGCTAGTTAGCTTTTGGGCTGTGAGACAGCTATGGAGTACGTGAGAAAGAAGGGGGAATTCATATCTCATGCTGTGATAGTTTCATGTCCAGTCCATTTCGCGTTAATCACACAGGATCGGGTGCACGCGGCCCCGCTCCACAGGCGCATTACGCTGTTTTGCCTTTAACTGCTTTGCCAAGGGTTTTTTGAAGCGGTCGCACCTGTAGCAACACGTCATCGTGTGATCAACCCTTCAGGTTGGTTTGTAGGTGGGATGACTATAATCTGCAGTACTAACTTCAGTAGACATGAACAACATGCACATTTTATTTAAATGATACTACCTGTTCCACCTGCTCCCAGGTAAATATCTATTTTCTGTGTGTGTGTGTGTGTGCGCAGCTCACTTCTCCTTTTAACAAACCACACAAAGAATTTGCTGCTTGCCATCATCAGCAGAGGAATGGCTGTTGTCATTCACACAACATTCAGAAACACACTTACACACACTAAACCCAGAGCACACACACACACCCAGGGTTGGTTTGTTTGACTATAGGCTTGGTTGTGTGACTGTACGTGTGTTTTGTTATTAGCAATAGCTGAGTGCAGATGGCCTTGCTTTCAGCTGAATCCACACACACATACACACACACGAACACACTCTGCCAGACTCTTATCTCTCTTCCCCAGAGAAGTCAACGCTGACTTCCTGTAATCGCTAAGGACTCCCTCAGCTTGCCCGCATACAGGAAGGAAGAGTGTGTGCGCGTGGAAAAACAAAGCCAAAAAAAAACTTCACAAACAAAAGGACCAGCTGATATGATCAACTTTTACCCCTTTCTTCTTTCTGTAAACTTGTTGCACTTTTACACTCTTCGTGTAAAGCTGTCGTGAGGCCGACTCACACATGGCGGTCCCTGCAGGCTGCAAGTGGAAACTGCCGCCTCAGCATAAATCAGTGTTTGAGCCGGGATAGTCTGGTCAAATGGGCCCAGTGGTACTTTGTTATTGGGGTCACAACTGTGAAAACTGCACACCCAGCTTTTTCCCAGACACAAAAAATACAGACAATTTGTGTCCCTGTAAACAACACCCATAGATTGCAATTGTGACTATTTAACAAACTGCCGTGAAACTGTGTTGTACTATATACTAGCGTTAGCCATTTGTCGACACTCAACTGGACCCGACTGCTGGCTTTAGCATACTGGGCTACATTTTGTAAAGTGACCATATTTTCCAAAACACCCAAACCGGGACTCTTAAATGTACTGCATGTCCATTCGCAAGCACATGTATTCACTTATGTGCACATGATGGGCGTTGTCACCAGGATGGAGGAACAATTATTTTAGCACTTAGCACACCTTTTCAATCAATAGCAGTCCCCAATGGCTGGACAGCCATTTGGCTGGTTTAACATGAGGAAACATAATCTGAGAGGTGACCACTGCCTCCGCAGCACCGCGATTCACAAACCAAGGGATGCGGGTCTTGACACAAGAGAGATTATTACCATTAAGAGGCCACAAGTGTGAAACCTCTCACCACAGCTATTGGCAACCGAAACTCGGGGACCGGAGAAAGTGGAGCAACATCCTCGCCACGCCAAGCAACACAGCTCCACTTGAAAAATAAGGGCAAGTCTAGTACAAGCAGAAGTCCTCCCACTGACGCTGAAACGTTTTCAGTGGTTGCAAAATATATGGAAACAAACAAATAATGTAAATGAAGAGCAAAATCAATAGCGCAAGCCTGTAATGTAAAAATAAATATGCTAGCAGCTAGGATACATTCCATAGCAACCTCCTTGTTTTAATGAACAAATAATTTGTATTGCACAACAATATACGTTGTATTTTAGATTATTATTAATGATTGCAAATGTATTCATATTTATCTTAAAAGATTACTTTACATGCCACTAGGCAGCTTGTGAATTTCCTCTCGGGGCCGTACAGATATACAAATACCATAATATATTTATCGATTATATTTTGTATTGTTAATCTGAATATGCAAAGAAACAAGTCACTAATGCTGTCTGATAAAAACAAAAGTATTTTATTTGCCTCTATGATGTATGAGAGTAGAAGCATAAAGTAGCAAAAAATTAAAATATACAAAGTTAGCTAAACTAGCTAGCGTTAGCTAACGTTAAATATCAGGAAAGTGGCTTTAAGAAGTTATTAACGTCTCGTTATTCTGTATTTTATTTGGCTCCAAGTGATCAACCCTGACTCGCGGCAAAATCTCGCATGCCACGGACAACCATTCTCGTGTTCATTAAAAAGGAAAACTCTTTGTGAATGAGCTAGTTTACACTAAAACCGTTAATTGTCACCAAAAGGTGTGCCTTTATCACTGCCACACCGGGAGCATTACCACATACCCATTACAACGCATTGCAAACCGGACTGCTTGCAGGATCGGTGCGTTGCCCTCTGCTAAATGGAGAGCACAAAAGAAAGAATCATCAAGAACCCCCGCCAGGCGCTCCACGCTCGCTCTTCTCACTCCGGCCGCATGGAAAACAATAAGGCTGCATTAAATCATGCACTGCCCATTTCCGGGACACTTCCTTCCCACAGGAAGTCCGAATGATGAACTGTGCTCACATGAACACAGGATTATTTTGAGATGAATACCCTATCACTATTGGGTCGAGATGGGAGTGAAAAACTGATTTATTTGATTTGGCAAGTGAATGTACAAAGTGTCAGAATGAATACAGAATCTGTGGAACAGGCAAAATGATGCTGCCTATGTGTTGTATTCCTTTAATTAGCACTAGCGATGCCGTGTGAGTGATCTCATTAACCTAATGACTGTATTGGTGAGGGGGCAGGGTTATTCTAATCAGAGCAGTGTTAAACCCCGACTATGACTACAGGGTTAGGCAGATTAAACATGGGATTACACCCATCTGCACCGCCACCGTCTAGGAAAAGAAGCCACGAGGGGGTGGGTTGGGAACAAAATATGACAAAGAAACGACTTGGTCAGAATGACACAAACTGTACAAACACGTTCAAAGTTTTCAGAAGAAAGATCTGTACTTCAGGCCTCCGGAAACCTGAACTGTAGCTAGCTCAGATAGATGGACGGACAGACGGACAGATTTGATTTTACTACAGCCTCTACAAACACATGCAAATCTGGCCCAACGACAGATTAATAATGGACACAGTATTGGGAGAGATAATCCCGTCATTCCCACACAAAGGATTTCGGTTTTTCTTGACAAAACAACTGTTAACCAACAGACGGTGGGAATTTGAAATGGGACCAAAATGTGGGTGAAAACGGAGCAGAAACAAGAAGGGGGAGACAGACAGAGAGGGGCAGTAAGAATGAAATCCTTACACACACACACACATACACACACACACAGGGAATCTGTTCCTCTCCTACAACCACGCTCCCTTTACTATATTGTTATGTTCTAACTTGTCTTTTTCCCACTCATCCTAGTACGACCACAACGCCGTGCAGGTGTCTGACTTACGATCACTTGTGAACTGCGTCATACAGCGGTGCCTGTGACATCATCAAGACGAGATGGAAAAGCGTCTCTGTGGTATTTAAGGAAGATTTTTAAGTGATGTTTTATGGTGTCACCACAATATTTCTGCAGTAAAGTCATTATAAGAGGACATCCATTACCTGGGACATTATAATGATTCTAATACAACAATAAAATAAATAATAGTAAATAGTATATATATATATATATATATA